>NC_084997.1:28052077-28102077 GCF_963854185.1 Sardina pilchardus
GCTGGGACGAGCTGCGCTGTTGGGGCTCCGAGGGGGGATGGGGTGGGGCAGAGGCCTGCTGCTAAACACATACGGCAAACAATGCCCACACACACACACACACACACACACACACACACACACACACACACACACACACACACACACAAACACACACATCCCGCACATATGCACACACACACAGACACACACGCACATACACACACACACATACACACACACACACACACACACACACACACACACACACACACACACACACACACACACACACACACACAGGCACTTTAGTATTGTCCACTCACTTAATTTCAATTACACTACTTAGTGATTTCAGAGTATCTACTGCCTAAAATACAAGCTAGGCCTATATCTAATTTGTGCTGTTACTGCCACTAATATATTGATGCAATACCACATAACGCCTCTAGATGACCCAGCAGACTACACTACTGTAAGACCCTCAACTCAGAGCATGGAATGGAAAGAGCATGGAATGTTTAAAACCTGATACCAGGTCCAACTCACCACACATTGACTATTCCACTCATCATCATGCAAGCTATAGAAATATGACCGACAGACATGTTGTATGCTATAAAATGTAACACTTGTTTTATCGTGTGGCTGCAAGTGAAATCAATAAGGGATCAAAAAGGGAGGAGGAAGAAGAGAGGGATAGCCTACTGGTCATTATTATGAAAATAAGAATTAAGGATGACGTGGTGGTGGGATAGGCCTAGTGGTGACAAGACAGACGTCTGTGTTAATCTAGCCTACTTCACCTTGTTTCGCTTTCCATAGTTGGGTGCCCTGGGCCAGTGCAAGGTGGGATTCAGGGGGTTCGCCGGAATGTCAGTCAGCATTGCTGTGGAATGAATAACACCAAGTAGTGTGACAATATCATAGACTGACAACAACTTGACAGATTTAGGAGACGTGATAGGCTGGCTCAACCAGTCAACTCACGTGGTAGGCGACAGACCAAACAGGACACTGCGATAACGTGAAGGTAGGCTACTAAAAGGTTTTGCTGAAGTAGATGTAAATGTAGGCCTATGCACTTTTATGTCCCTGTCACTCATTTATTTACCTGCATTTCTATTAAGTTAAGTGATATAGCCTACCTTGCGCCGCTGTAGCCTGCCGTTACAGAGAAACGTGAAGCAGAAACAATGATTCGAACCGACGTCTCCATCTACACACAAGTCTCGATAAATAACAGACTGTTTATTATAAGATGGGTCAAGCAATGGGTTAGCCTACGTTAACCCTTAGATGCATAAGTGGGGTCAAAAATGACCCCAGAGGTTGTTTTCTTGCAGTATCTTCTTAATTTTAAATTTTTTTCATTTAACCTTCCATGTATTCCTCAAATAGGTTGTCTTTGACATGAGGCCATTTGGATTTGTGTCTAATTGTTATATTTTTAAAGTAATTTCATGTTTTGTATCAGTACCACCGATCCGCATAGGTGGGGTCAAAAATGACCCCAAGCATTTTCTATGGAAATTCAAAAGTTAACCCTAGGATCTTTTGATTTTTATCAAGTGTGGCAGTAAGGTATACATTTACTGTTGATTATCACATCTCATGTCAGCAGTCTCACCATCCTGAAGGCTATTTTTACACAACAACATGAATCTAAGTATCATCATATAATGTGGCGGCCAAGCGTTCATAGCGACGTCGCTTTTTGATCCTTCAATGTCCACTCTTCCTATCATTGTGAAGCAGAATTCACCAAGCGATATTTACAGAGGGATTTGTTGATATAGCCTTCTTGGCCTGATTTGTATGACTTTTTATGCCTAAAAATAGGGCGAAAATCCATTTTTTAAGCCAATTGGCAGTATTTTCTGATTTACTGGATAACAAAAGAAGATATTCATAATCACCTCTGTAAATGTTTTTTTAGTTGATATATTAACACTACAAAAAAATAATTTTCAACCTGGCTTTTTCCAATGGTCAGATTCTTCGCATCAAAACATATATGCAAATTAGCGCATATTTAATTAGACATGACCTAATTAGCATATTTAAACATAAATACAGAAAACTTGCAATACGTTTTTTTCTCCTATTGCTGTGAGTATTCAACTGGTAAAGTTTCATGAAGATATCTCAAAGTTAAACATTTTACCCTATTCACCTATGTTGAGATCATTTTAGGATTTTTACCTTTTTTGCCTTTCTAGAAGCTGTTTTGTAATAAAATGTTAATAAAAAGTGATACATCATATGTCCAACATGAAATAATACTTTTTTTGACAAATATATAATAAAAATCATCATCTTTAACCAAAATGAAAGACATTATTTGAGTTTACAGCAAAAAACGCATGCATTCTAATTGGGGTCATTTTTGACCCCACTCATGGAAGAGTGTAGGTATTGGTAGCCTATGCATCTAAGGGTTAACGAAGCCTACAACATGTTTGTTGATAAGATATCGAAATGCCAGAGTGTAGCCAGCTAACTACAGATAATTAGTTCATCTGGAAAATGCGCACCTGTAAACACCACTGACATAAACAGACGTTACAATTTAGCAGTGTTTTTGACACAAAGTAGCCTGGCCTAAGCGACTGCACGGAAGCTGGTTTGTGTTAACGTAATGTCAAGTTATCACGTTGGTTCGACAACCTAGGTTGTTTTTATTTGTTTTGTCTTACCTTGCTCTGAGTGTACATTAATACATCACTAAGTGAGTAGAAATATAGATGATCCAAATAGTCTAACCAGATTGTGCCGATATTAAGTTCATAAAATGTGCCATGTCTCGTTTGGACAGCAACTTTGCGAAAGAATTGTTTCCACTACTCTCCATGGTAACGACAGGGCCCGTAGAGGGACAATATTCACGACCACTTTTCGAAACACTTTTTAATCAAATCTCTCTCCGTTGGCGCTCGACGGTCAGTGCTGCCAGCTAAAAGCACGGTTAATGACTGCGTATAAATATGCAGTTGTCAGCCTTACGGTAGAGAAATATTCCTCTCCATCTGCTCTCATATTTAATCACCGCCCTTACACTTCCCTTGGCTTAAGGTTCCACTTTTGGTCACTCGGGTAATTTTCTTTTTCACAAATTAAATGGGTTTGTGACATCACCATAAGGGGCTGATTATTTTACTTCCCCTTCATTAACTTAATTATTTGACCATCAGTAAACCTGCCGGAGTAATTCATATTTGAAAGCTGCGGTCGTAAATAAGGGTTTCCATCTCGCTTATTAGGCCTATGCTATGCATCTTCCGCACAGAGCGATACATGGCAGCGTAGGGACAAGGCTACCACCAAGTTCTTGTGTGGAGGTAAGAGAGGAAACGAAAGTAGGCTAAACCGGGGGGAAAAAACGAACAAAATGTAGGCCTATGTTGCTTAGCCTATAAAATTACAATTATGCATGTCCACATACCACTGAGGTCAAAAACTGAAATGAGATTCAGACACAGAAACATTCAGTCACACACAAGACAACTGCAAAATGCACAGAGAAATGGCAAGGACAACATCTGGTTTAAGGACTTCAAAAAATAATGCCCAAGCCACATTGTTTTTATTTGTCATTTAAGAAAATGCAGCATTTATTTGGCTAATGTATTTTCATTGCTATTCTTTTCTTTTAATAGGCTATAGACAGTGACTAGTAATAATTACTATAATTTATTTAAAAGCCAATAAATTAAATATAATTTAAACCATTTAAATAACATTAAACAATGACACCACTAACATGACAAATGAGTAAGGAAAAAAATCCCATTTGTACAGTGCTTAAAGTAAACTCATTTTAAGTGACTTGCTTTTCTCAGACAGACAGACAGAAGACAGACAAAGATCTACAAGCATGGCTCTTTTGTTCAGATCGTACACTAAATGGTGCATGATAGGCCTATACATGAAACCAGGCCAGAATTATTGAATTGTAACTGAATTAGACATGTAAATGGCACTGTCTGCTATTTGGCATTACATTGCAATATCACAGCTATTTGGTATGCACATTGGCACAGTTTATAATTTCCAAAAGATTATTTAAATACAAAAAAAAGGACCTGTTGCTGTTGTTGTTGTTGTGAACGGGTGAATTTGGGGATGATTTATGGATTTACTCAGTGCAGATGTAGTCAGTCAGTCATATCAAAATGGCATAATGTTGGGTTGAGTAATATCAGGGGAGAGGGAGAAGTTGAGCAGTCTTTAATAATGGTCCCTTCCTCCTCCTGAATTCATAACAGGTAACAGTCTTTTTTTCTTCTTGTCCTTCTTTTTTAAATGTAGCTTCAGTCCAAGTGGCTGTAGAAGTGGCCTATACTGTACATACTGAGTGCATGGGGAGGTTTCAGTGGTCAGTCACCCAGAGTCAGGAAGTGGAATGTAATTCAGCGAGAGGAAGCTGAAGTGGGCCGCGTCCCAACGATGCACACTTGAGCACTTGTGCACTTGCACACTTGAGCACTTGCGCACTTGCATCCTCAGACAGTGCACCTCAAAGTACCACTTTTGTGAAGTATTAATAGAGTGGGGGGAAACAGGGGTATGAAGAAGGAAAAAGTGGGGTCAAAGAAAGAAAGCGGATTTGAGCATCACACTCTGTGCCCCCTCCATCACGTCACAAAACGTGGATCCCCAAAGGTGCACTTCAAGGCTGCAGCAAGCGCGGCAGCAATGGGACGGCCTCGCTCGATGTCACTTCCTCATAACGCCACGCCGGTCCTCCTGTCCACCCCCAGCTCGTCCAGCTCGTCCTCCGAGTAGGAGCCGTGGGAGCTGTAGCTGAGCTCCGACGAGTGCTGCGAGAAGTCCACCTGACGGGGTGCCGGCGCCGCCGCCGCCCCCACCACGCGCATGCCCCCGGCGCCTCCCATCGCGGCGCCCACGGAGGCCCGGAACCTCCTCGTCTCCTCCTCCTCCTCCTCGTCGACCTCGTCTTCCTCGTCCTCCTCCTCCTCTTCCTCGCACTCCAGGTCCTCGTCGTCGTCCTGGGCGCTGGAGCGACGGGTGTCGCCGCCGCCACCGGGCTTGCCGGACCGCTTGGACCCCAGGAGCCGGGCCTCGGACCCCTGCTGGCCCGACTGCTCCTTGGCCTTGCGGCTCCGCTTCCACTTCATGCGGCGGTTCTGGAACCAAATCTTCACCTGAGGAGGGAGGGAAGGAGGGAGGTGTGCTGTTAGAACATTAGAACACTACTGTAACTGTCACCTGTACTAATGTGGGTATCATCACTGTTAGGTGATCATGTCAAATCTTCACCTGAGGAGTGAAAGAGGGAGATGTGCTGTTAGAACATGGAAACACTATTTGTCACCTGTACTAATGTGGGCATCATCACTGTTAGGCTATCATGTCAAATCTTCACCTGAGGAGGGAGCAAGTGAGGTGTGCTGTTAGAACATGGAAACACTATTTGTCACCTGTACTAATGTGGGTATCATCACTGATAGGTTATCATGTCAAATCTTCACCTGAGGAGGGAGGGAGGTGTGCTTTTAGCACATTTAAACACTATGTGGGTATCATCACTGTTAGGCTATCATGACCTTCATGTTATCTCATGTTAACATCTATTATGTTAACTTTCTCTATCTCTGTAAATCACTTTTTGCTCATTGCATGATAATTGCTATACAAATAAAACATGTTTATTTATTATTTCAAGGACATGATTATTACAGCCCACTTCTAGACTTTGATGGATATCAAATAAGATCGCTTAGGGCCTTTGGCTCCAATTTGTAAAATCTAGTATTTTTTACAGTAATAATAAAGCCTAAAGTAGAAGTGAAGACCTGATTAAATAGGGATGTGCTCTTCTCCCTCCCTGCTGCTGGACACCTGATGGCACCTGTATAGCTCCCAAGCAGGCCGCTGCTTACCTGTGTCTCCGTGAGCATGAGCGACGTGGCCACCTCGAAGCGCTTGGGCCGGGACAGGTACTTGTTCAGCTTGAACTGGTTCTCCAGCTCCAGCAGCTGCTGGCTGGTGAAGGCCGTCCTGGGCCGCCGACACTTCCCCATCAGGCCCGCCTGCGGAGCTGAGGAGAGGAGAGGAGAAGAAAAGAGAGAACAGACAGAGAGGAGAAGAAAAGAGAATGAGGATGAGGACGGGTGAAGAGGGAAGAGAAGTGAAGAAAGGATGGGAGAAAAGAGAACAGACGACAAGCAAACAGGATCAGATGAGAATGATGAGGCACTGCGGCACGGGAACAACAAAGCAGAATGCTGCCTTTGACCGCCCCGATGTCCCCTTCCCATCGATAATGATAACAGCTTTACTCCGCTTTACTGTTGATGACAGCACCGGACATATTACTCTGGCGTGGCCATAAAACTCAGGAGAGCGCCATTAACTTAATGAAAATTCAATAAAAGCGCATAGAGAACTTTATTGATGAAGTGAGGACTGGTTAAAGTGTTTCTTTATAGTTTTCTTTCTGACAAAGGCAGTTTTAATAGAGCTGTCGTTTATGATTAAATAAAAAGGAAAGAAAATAAAAACCTTCCATTATAGCCAAGTTAGCCATAAACACTGATGCAATGACGAGACATTTTATTAAGGGCTTTCTACTCAGTGTAAGTTAACCTCTTGTTATTGGAAAAATAAAGGGAATTAATTTAGATGAAGCGTCCCAAGTCTCCATTTTAAAATTAGCATCCCTTGCCCTTCTAATTTTTTTCCTTCTCAAAACTGACTCATAGATCTGCATCACAGAAGCCAGGATTATTTTTTAAATGATGGAAATAGGTCTAACGAAACTGACTTCAAACGAAGGCATATTACACATACTATTCTACTGGATACATCCGAATTACCCACGAACTTGCAGGAATAACGGGAATTTGGGGTAGGCCTATAGGCTACAGTATCGCATCAATAGGCATATTCGTCTTTCTGCTATTTCATTTACCCCATTCCACAATTGTATCACTCAAATATATGATATATTAAACTGTCAAAATATCCCATTTTTAAACAAAAATAAGTAGGGTATAATCTCCAAAAACTAAACTGGAAAATTAAAGTGTCAATAATAATTAAAAAAAAAAAAAAAAAAAAACGCATCACACAATCAATACGGTTGTCTATCCCTTCTCACATGCTAAACTCTACCCCGACATTTCAATACACTCTTGCCATTTAGGGGTATTTTACCATTGTAGTCTGCGAGACGTGGCATCATCATCCCAGCCCGGATCCAGTGCTCCAGCGGAAACCCACCAGCCATCGCGGCCGCCTTCAGGTGCGCCTCAGGGTATGGCATATGCGGGAAGCCCGAGTAAGAGAACGCGGGGTGCTGAGCCCCAAGAGCGGCCAGGGAGTACATGGGTGCCGGGTACATTCCCGGAAGAGTGGTTTGGGACAGTGAAGTTAATCCCGGGGTTGAGATGTTCAAAAGGCCCGGTTTGGGAATAATTCCGGTTTGGATTGGGATGATTCCGGTGGTCCCCCGGAGAGGAGATGTTTCCGTCTGTCTGCATACCACTGCTCTGCCCTCCATGCTGTCCCCGCAGTGGGTCGGTGAGCCTGTGTGGCTGAACGGCCGCGATTCCGCTCCCAACAGGGCATCGATGCGAAAGTTCTTAGACTTGTCCATGGTCACAAGTGTGCAGGTTTGCAACTCAATGAGGGCAACGGGAATCTTAGACAATGACTCAGAACACGCTCTCGTTTACTGTTGCTTTGCAGCCTGATGAGTCAATGCATTCAGTACTATTGTTATAAAGTCAAAATAAAATTCGAAACTCAAACAAATAGTTGCATCCAGAAAATGGTCTGAAATGGCGCAAATTTGGAAATCAGGTCTGTCTGCTAAATCTGATCAAATCGCTTCATGTCCTACCTTTTTTTCGAAATCTGTTTGGCTACGCTTCAGCTTGTTGAGGACCCAAATAATCGTATTTGCCTTGCAATGCTCTGTAGTGCGGCTTGACGTGGTCCCTTTGTCCCTCTCTATGCGTAATGACAGCTTCAAGTGCCGCCACCAACTTTTTGACGTACTTCGATCTCCCCGTGCGCCCACAGGGCGGCTATCTGATTGGTTACACGCTCTTCAACCGGTCGGCGCAGTCAGAAGCTTTCTAATTAACTAATTACACTCATATTTACTCCGCCTCTCTCTCTCTCTCTCTCTCTCTCTCTCTCTCTCTCTCTCTCTCTCTCTCTCTCTCTCTCTCTCTCTCCCCATTGGCACCCAGACTGATCCCAAATGCTTAAACAAATTATTGTGCAATGAGAGCAAACATGCAGTCGCACAAAGACATGTCTGAATGTTTCGAAGAATTACAGGATAGGCTATTCACGAGTGTTTTAGGAAAACGTGTCACATCTACTGAGCGCGTCAGAGGCTTTTCGACCTTCACAACAAACGCTCCACGGTGATTTTCTAGTGAGCAGATGTTATTCGAGTAGCAACACCGACGGTCCTGATATGCAAAGGCTTAAAAACGCCCTTCGTGAATTACTGTAAACAAATTATGGTTTTATGGATATATTTCCCTGGCATTTGTGTATTTTGTTATTAATAAATCTATGGGTTCGTTATTCTTTGACCACGGATTTGTTGGAATTGTTTGGAATGAAGATAGCTCTTATTTTGCATTTTAAAACACAAGACAAAAACACAAAAAGACAAGTGCATAAGTTGAAATTAATTGTATGGGCCTATTACATTTACGTTATTTAGAAAAACCTCTTTGATCAAAATACAGAAAATGACTTGAAAATTATTTGACTATGGTATTTGAAGACATGGGTGCACACATCCAGAAAATTGTGTTTTAACAGGACGCCAGACAAAAAACGCGTCAAAGAGAGAAGGGGATGTTCCGCGCACCGTGTAATGGCTCCAAAAGTACTTTATTTGTTTACTATAAAAGGCAACATTGCTCTTGATTTGACTATGGTGCCATGCCTGGATATGCTCTTTTGCTATTTTCCAATGGGTAACTGTTGAAGAATTGTTTTACAACAACTGTTTTGTTACTACTGTCACTACTGTGTAAGTGTACAGTATAGCGCACCTGTTACACAAGAAGAGGGAGAGTGTGGTGTTGACATGTATCCCTTAAAGTATTATACAAAGTAAAGTAGTATAAAGTAAAGAATTCTTCATGAAGAATTGTTTTGCATGTGGACGGATGCAAATACACACACTTTAAAAATGGACATTCTCTCTTTCTGTGTCTCTCTCTCCCTCTCTCTCTCTCTCACTCACACACACACTCTCTCTCTCACACACACACACACACACACACGCACACACACACGGACACACACACACTTTTACAAAAATACCAAACCACACACCAAAAGGCCTACTGTTCTGCGTGACCTTGGTGTGGTGTAGTGATTGACAGCGTGGCCTTTACCTCCCCAGCCAGTGGACAGGTGCAGTGACCGGTGCAATTTCTCACATACAGCACGCAGACCTCCAAATGGCCCTCGATTAGTTATCACACACACACACACACACACACACACACACACACACACACACACACACACACACACACACACACACACATACACATTAGTTAACACATGTATCTGCTTAAAAAACAGTACAACACACACACACACACACACACACACACACACACACACACACACACACACACACACACACACACACACCAGCATCAAACTGTTCAGTCAACAAAGCCTCACGGCTCTATATCTATTACTATCAAGAGTGTTAAACACCTCATATAAATGATATCAGAACATCAAAGGACAAACTTGTTGCTTACCTTCTGTTATTTGCTAATTATCACAGGGTGTACACAATATGGCTGAGATAGTGTGATAATAAAATACAGATCATAAAAGATTGATCATTTTTTCCGACGGCAATTGTTTTCCACGATAGTCATGACAATAGCTTTGGTTCAATCCGGTTGAAGATGAGTTTGTACTTCTAGGACATGAGGAAGAGTAGCCAAAGCATGTTCAGTACAACTTGTATTGAAAGCATTCAACTGATGAAGGTTTTAAAGTGTGCTTTCATACAAGAATCAATAAAAGTCAGGAGATATAATTAAAACGCTAAATAAATATGAAAGATGGAAATATAAATAAAAGCTGAAAATGGTCATTTTAACATTCACCGCATTACTCTGAATTCCAGATACATACTAGTAAAAAAAATTATAGATATTTTAAATGGTAACTACAATAGATTTTCCTTGACAAGTTGACACAGTTGTTCAGCCAGATCACACTTTTCCCTGCCAAGACCTTCAGTTGTGCTTTAATATCAGTTTTATTACAAAGACAGAGAGCATTTACTGACATATTGCTGTCAATGATTAACACACACACCCCCCTGAAGAGAGGCTATTCCCATATGGAACTCAGCTAACTCATTTAATTGTTTTACACACAATATTTTATACTATGTGCTGGCTTGTGTGAACTCAGGTCAAACAAACGACAGGCAGATAATATCACCTCACAAGATTATCCCTTTAGGTGAAGCATCTAACAAACATAAGGTGGCATACAATATAATGCTGGGTAATTGAGGAAATTATTTCAAATATATTACAGAACGAACAAACATTGGTTACAGATTGGCTTTATGAAAACTGTCACTTTATGTCTATATCAGCCAACAAACTATTTCCTTTGACCATCATGCTAGGCGGCATAATTGACTTTCCACCCCTGTAATCAGATTGATAACAGTTTAATTGGCAATGATTATTACCATGGTAAAACTTCAGTTGCTAAACAGCGGCAGCTATCATGCCGCTTCGACCAGAAAACACAATGTTTTTATGTCTTTCCGAGGCTAGTGTACCCTGGCAATCTCCACCTACAATTCAGCCTTGTCAAGAGCCTTGACTGTAATCTGAAACAGATCTTTGGACGATCTGGACGATCTTTAACAGGTAACTGCTCACTCACAACAAAGCCTCCATTGTCTGCGGCCGCGGATAAGAGGGACTGTAAACAGCTAATCTCACACTCAGTAACACATAATAACTTTCACCCTGCAATTCAGGACTCTCGCTCCAGACTGGACATACAAGGACGACAGCTGGGGACATTAATTGGTCCCTTCACAAACAGATAAGACGACACATATTGTCGCCCATACATACTGTACACGTATCGCTGACGGTATCATTATAACTATATTAAATGTGTGAGGGGAATGTTATTATTGTCACTTTAATAAGAAGGGACTGAGTGGCACAAATGAACTGTGGCGAGCAGTAACGTATTTCAATTGGTCGGCAGCACACACACACACACACACACACAATTAGTGATTTTGATATGTAAGCTGATTATGTACTCTTATTATGTCATGATACCGTGAGAATCAGAGTGAAAGATGTGTGTGTGTGTGTGTGTGTGTGTGTGTGTGTGTGTGTGTGTGTGTGTGTGTGTGTCCTGAAGAGAACGATAACCAACGGCACTCCTGTTAAACGAGGAACACATCTCTCTCGGTGTGTACGAAAGAGAGAGAGAGAGAGAGAGAGAGAGAGAGAGAGATATGCACAGATGCTCAGCAGGACCTAAGTGCCCCCCCTCTCCTCTCATTTCCTCTGCACACACACAGAGAGAGAGAGAGAATTAGGGAAAAGAGAAAGAGAAAGAGAGAGAGAGAAAGAGAAAGAAAGAGAAAGAGAGAGAGAGAGAGAGAGAGAGAGAGAGAGAGAGAGAGAGAGAGAGAGAGAGAGAGAGAGGCTGTGGCATTCAGCCCACTGTAAAAGACCCATTCACTGGAGGGCTATTCACACACAAATGCCCCGCTGTGACACGAGTTGCCCCAGCCTTCGCCGTCTGACCTCCGATTAGCCCCCGCAATCACACGTCTCACCACCCACTTCACTTGGTCAGCTCTGGGGCATATCTGCCTGCTTTGGTCCAGAGGTGTCTTTTTGTGTCGAATCCAATCACTCGGTGTAAGATCTAATATGTTTAATGTTATTTACCATGCTATACAAACCAATTATTTCTGTATGCAAAACAAAAAAACTGTATTTTATTTAGTACTGTTTTAAATGCAATGGCTTTTCAGAGCAAGAGTGCGCAGGTAGTTCCTCTCAGGATCTGTTGCAGGCTCTTTTCAGTGGTGCTTTTGTGGGTCCTCTGGGGGAACCATTGTGTGCCCTCTCTCCTCATCGTAATGTTAAAGCCTCACATGAGTCTCCAAATTAATCAAAGTGGAACAAAATCAGTCAGAGGCCTTTTTCGAGGTGTCAGGGCCACAAACCGCAGAACGCCCTCCCTCGCCGTCTTTATGATTTTATAACCTCACGTCTAGTTGATTTTATAACCACCATCTCAGGTTTATTATGAGAATGCCAGCTTCTGTCCTCTCTACTATGTTCACACCCTTCACACACAAACAGAGAGAGAGAAAGAGAGAGAGAGAGAGAGAGAGAGAGAGAGAGAGAGAGAGAGAGAGGGAGAGAGAGAGAGTGTCGCCCACAACATGCTCGCCGACACAAAGACTGCAACCTTTCTATATCTTATCCTCTTTTTTTATTCATACATTGTATGAGCGCCATTGTTGCGGCCGTGTCGCCCCTTGTTAAACCAGGGGGGGGTGGGGGAAGTCAAACTTCCTGGGCTAACTACAAGGCTGGGCTGGCCTGGCCTGGGCTGGGCTGGGCTGAGCGTGGTGAATGGCTTGATTAATGATGGCCGCCAAAGTCAGACGTCAGCACAAAGAAGGAGGGAAGGCGGGAGGTGTGTGTGGTGCCGTTGTTGGATAATTAGCAGGGTTGACATATCCCACTGTCCGTCTGTGTGTGTGTGTGTGTGTGTGTCAGAAGCAGACACACGTACGGCATGTCACACACACAAAGACAGGGACCTGAGTGGATAATTGGGGAGGGGAGAGTGGAGGCTAACATCTGTTGCTCCGGGCTAAATTCACGCGGCTGGATCGGCGTGCTTGTATGTGGTGGGAGGGGGGCGCTACATGCTATCATCGTGGGTGGTATACACGCTCTGCTCTCTCTCGGTCACACACACACACACACGGTCAGCAGACAACAGATGGATAATCAGTAATTTTTGGTGCTGGAATGTCTTGCGAACAAAATCCACAGTGGCTACGTTTGACTTGACTGAAAAATCTTTAGTTAATGATTCAGCCACCACACTTCAATTGGGATGTCAACAAGCTAATAACAAGCCACTATGTACAACATAAAAATCATTTGATTCATAACTGAATTATTTCAACAGATTTTTCTGAGACGTTTTTGACTAACTGATGACCCATGAGGCGGTGAACAAGAAGCTTTTTATGCACATAGTCATCCCAAACCCATTCCCAAAACCGGATCTGACATGTTAAAAGAATATTCGGTCTAGTTCAGCTTACATGATATGCAGTGTGAAATGGCCAGTGGACTTTTTATTTGATTTTTTTCAACGATATAAAAAAATACATGTCTTGTGATGAAGCATATATCAAATGAAAGACCACTCTTCCAGCTATATAATCTTTGTGTGTGTGTGTGTGTGTGTGTGTGTGTGTGTGTGCACGCATGCATAAGACAACTGACCCTAATCATATTTTCTTGGCCATCTGAGGCAGTCCAAAAATGTATCCAATCTCTTCTTTATCGTTGGTCCTTAACACAGTGCCCGAGTGTGTGTGTGTCTGAGTCGGAGCCCTTTACTTGGTTGCGAACGGCACATTAAACATGACAGTTCAATTAGGCCTGCCGCCGTGACCTCCGTCACCTGCCCCTAAGACTGCGTCCAGCAACTCCTCCCACCAATAGAGTTTGTCTTTTTTAATCAGGTGGGCTGAAAAAAAAAGACAGAGAGGAGGATAAATACTGTGAGTCATCACCATCACCATCACCCTCACCTCTCTCTCTCTCTCTCTCTCTCTCTCTCCCTCCCTACCTCCATCTCTTTCTCTCGATCTCTCTCTCTCTCTCTGTTTCTCTCTATTGTTTATCAGCAAGCAAGGTCATTCGGTGAAATATTCTGCATGGTAATGAGATTCACTCTTAAAGAATCACTATATTAGTCTGGTGCGGTGAGGGCCCCCGTGTCGTTAAAATTTAATATTTGCTTTGCAAATGCGAGGCAATTTTCTGAGTGCCTCTGTCAACCCCCCCATCTCCCTCCACCCAACCCCCCCACTCCACCCTCCCCACCCTCCCCAAGTGGAGCTGTCAGGTGTATTTAAATGACCCCCGCAGAGCTGATCTATGGGTTTGAACCCGGGGGGGCAAGCAGAGTAAAGAGTCAGGGAGACACCTTTAGTGAATGCTAAGGGATTTAACCGCTGTATTTATAGAGGCTGTATCGGTCTTGCCATATTTTCCATTGCGTCAAAGTCCCTGGCACTTAGACCGTGTCCGTTCTATCCGACCATGACATGAAGCATCTCTTTTCATACGGAAGAGAGTGAAACTGAAGCTGAGATTGAGAGAGAGAGAGAGAAAGAGAGAGATGGAGATTTTAACTCATTCTTTATTCGTTTAGTGAGGGAGAGAGAGTGAGAGAGGGAGAGAGAGAGGGAGAGAGAGAGAGGGATTAAGCCATTTACTTCAGAAGATGCTGGAAATATGTCAACAGCCTCTGTTGTGTGTTTGTGTCTGTCATATCTCATATCTGATGCGGAGCACGTCTACCCTGGGGCACTTCCCAGCACTGAGGCCCCTGGAACGGAGTGTTTCTCCGCATCTGTCAGGCGCAGACTCCGCCGGCGTCTTATTTAGGAAATGCCCCCTCGTCAGTGGTCCCGGCCACAGAGGAAAAAGCAGGATTTAGCAATCCTATAATTGGTCGTTCTCGTCACGGCCTCTGACGGGTGGGGGGCCGTCAACCGCTATTATTTATCTGCTCGTCCAGAGCCAAACATGAATTTTCATTCACTAATTAGAACCCCCACCGCCCCTTCTTTCTCTCTCTCTCTCTCTCTCTCTCTCTGTCTCTCTGTCTCTCTCTCTCTCTCTCACACACACACACACACAAACACACTCTCTCTCCCTCCAGCTCGCCCTACCCCACAGTGGAGACAATGCAGCATTATGTTAATAAATTGTTCCATTAGCGTGCGTGGTGCGGCGGGGGCCGGGCCGGACGCCTGGGGATATAAATGGCGTAGCGACCGGACTTTAATTAAGACCCGCTGATTTACGGGCCGGCAGACCGGACAGGGTCAGCCCTCGTCAGGAGTCACATCTGGGAAGGTCATTGGAGAGGGTGCTGATGACTGTTTTACCCCAAACAAATGTAGACATCATGCCAGCCTGTCAACATTGAGCTGATACCGGTCAAGATTTCCTAGGATTCTAACCCAAAATATGGAGAACGTTTAACATTAGTCTTTCTGTGGCTTCTTGAATTTCCCCTTGGGGATCAATAAAGTATCTATCTATCTATCTATCTATCTGCTAACAGCAAGAATTCAAAACCAAACAAATGTGTAGACATCATGCCTGTCAACATTGAACTGACAGCGGTCAAGATTTCCCAGGTTTCTAACCCAAAATATGGGGAAATTATCTTTCTGTGGCCATCTTTCTGCTAACAGCAAGATTTCAGAACCACTGCACTAACTAAATGAGGTGTGAAACTTGGTCTAACGTGACTTTGCTTACAGAGTGGTGTCACAAGACGTTCTCACAGCAGCCACTCCGTTATCTTGAGTAGGCTAATATCACTCTAAGGTCGCCTCAAAGCAAGCACAATGATGCATCTGGTTCGCTGGAAGAGCAAGGAAGGGGATAGTGACAGCAGTCCAGAGACTGATCTGTCCGTTGGTAGGGCTAATGCGATGAGAGTATCAAAACAATATCAAAATATGGGATACGGGAAAATTGTAAAACAGGAGGACGGCGTGAAAAAAAGTTATGGTTATGATATTTAGCAGACACTTTTGTCCAAAGCAACATAATATACAAAAATAATAATACAAAACATAATATACGTGGAAAAACATGAAATAAAACAGTGCAGTTTTACTCACCAATGCTAGCCTGGCACTGTAATACCTAACTCTCTCTATACCTCAAGCAAACTCAAGCTGTGGTTTGAGTGTTCGACGCAAAATAGCTCACCCAGGTGGTAATAAGTGAGGTTTCCCATTCACTAAATCAGTAGTAGTACGGTAGTACTAGTTGTTGCTATAAGTGAGGCCATAAAAAACATAGAACAACAACAACAGCAAGAAACTGTCATCTCTGTTATTCTACTTTTCAGTAAAGCATCTTGCACTCCCCAAACCCATGACCTTCACTATCACCAACATCTAATTTTGGGAGAAAAATGTTGAGAATAGCGTCAAATACATGTTGGTTTGGAGCACATGTACTGTATGTGAGGGAGACTGAGGTAGCCAGACGCTCCTTCAAGCGGCTCCTTGAACGAGTGTGGTTAAGAGTAATTTCCTCTTGTGTCAAGTCGACAGATGTCTCTTAAAGCTGCCTCGCGGTCAATTAGGGGGCCAAGGGGCTACTCGGGCAGATAAGAAAGCCATGTTTGGACATCTCTCAATTAGCTTTGTGTGGGACAACCCCGCTGAGAGAGGGGAGAGAGGGGAGAAGGAGGGAGAAGGAGGGAGAAGGAGAGAAGGGGGAGGTGGGAGAGGGAAGGAGGGTACATTGTGAACACACAGCCTAAAGAGGGAGTCAGCCTGACATGTGCGCACACATACACACACACACACACACAGAGAGAGAGAGAGAGAGACATACAAATACACACACACACACACACACACACACAGAGAGAGAGAGAGAGAGAGAGAGAGAGAGAGAGAGAGAGAGAGAGAGACACACACACACACACACACACACACACACACACACACAGAAACAGACACACGCGCAGGCCGAGAGACAAGTCATAAACCAGCCAAACGGCCAGTGGCACTTGTGGTAATTGGACTAATTAGCCAACGATACCCACTCCATTCAGACTTACATCTGGTGGCTTCCCCAGAGAAACACACACACACACACAACTACAAAAAGACCAGTCCAGCCCAGAGGAGGGCCAAAATCATATCGGCACAATCTAAACGTCTGGACCTGAGGCTCCTCTCATTCTGAGCTTGTGTGAAACACGTTAGAAGTATAAGCTTACACTTACAATTCATGTTGATTTGGACAAAAGCGCCTGCTAATTAAAGTACCCACAACCATATTGACCCAGCTCATGCTCCATGTGAGAAATCAAATGCTTGATGAATGGGGGTGTCTCGCTGCACTATTTTCTCTGTTATGCTCAGTGACTTTCCATTCATGAGCTTTACGTAGGTGACAGTGAAATAAAACAACGACTCTGAGAAAGGTGTGCATTCATGTTGCCCTTCAATGGTCACGTGACAGCAATTCAACAAGGGTCACGCTAGGTGAACGGTTTGTCTTTACATTCCTAAACTTGACACGTTCATCCCTAAAGACAAACTGCGGAGCCATTACAGCACGTAGCCCCAACAGTGACTGACAGTGCTCCGCAAGGAGGAAACAGCGGTTAGAAAATTGTCCACACCGAGAGATTAATTCCCTCTGATTAAATATCACGGAGAGCCCGAGCTTGCTTGAGAGTGACGGTTCCTTGAGCCGGCCGGACGTTATGAAAGTGAAGTCGGGGGGAGCGGGTTCCTGTCTCCTTTGTTGCGCTGACCGTCGTTTAGCCCGGCTTTTGTCCTGCTCTTTTCACAGCGCTCAAGAGGGGATTTATTCCCATTCAAACGCATGCATCCCGGGCTATACGCGTTATTTGATTAGTGGCTGCTGGTTGTTTATGAAATCATTCAACTTTCACTTCACTGGCAGACGGCACTGGAGGAAGATGTGTGAGTGTGTGTGTGTTTGCGTCTGTGTGTATACGTGTGCGTGTGTGTTGTGTGTGTGTGTGTGTGTGTGTGTGTGTACACCTACATGTGTCTGTGTGAGTGTGTGTGTTGTGTGTGTGTCTGTTTGCGTCTGTGAGTATACAGTACTGTACAGTAGGTGTGTGTGTGTGTGTGTGTGTGTGTGTGTGTGTGTGTGTGTGTGTGTGTGTGTGTGTGAACTGTTGGCCAAGTGTGTTTGCACCTTGTGAATGGGCCCTCTGTTGAAACACTGAGTGCCTCTCCGCAATGGGCTTGCACTAAAACCACAGGTAATACATCTTCGGGAAGTCAAGGATCAGATGGCATGTTATGTTATCATAACCCGTTTACCAGGCCATTACAAATACAAGACTCAAACATGCGTATTGTGCACCACTCGAGGACCGAAGGACGTCAGCCTCACAGTCAGAGGGTGAGCGTGATTGGCTCAGCACGTCTCCAACGTCAGCATGCTGCCGGGCTCTTTGAAGTGGATTTTAGGTTTTTTATTAAAATGTCAATATTTGGAGTTCAACGTATTAAACAACTAAACAAAACGGGTTGTTGCTTCCAAATAAATGGATTAAAACACAAATGGTGCGCACACACACACACACACACACACACACACACACGTGCATTTGAGATGTCAAAAAAAAAAAAAAAAAAATGTATCCTGGAATTTCTCACAAGCACCTGCAACAGGGCGACTCTTTCTCTGGCCTCCCTCTCTCTCTCTCTCTCTCTCTCTCTCTCTCTCTCTCTCTCTCTCTCTCTCTCTCTCTCTCTCTCTCTCTCTCTCTCTCTCTCTCTCTCTCTCTCTCTCTCTCTCTCTCTCTCTCTCTCTCTCTCTCTCTCTCTCTCTCTCTCTCTTTCTCTGGCCTCTCTCTCTGGCCTCTGGCTGAACCTTCTCTCGTGACGGTGGGCCAGCGATAAGACACCTGTTGGGGAACGGCGCTTAAATGGGCCTGTAATGATGTGTGGATCACTCCTGCTTATCCGCGTTATCTCCAGCGCCTACCATTTCCCTCCCACCACCTCCCTCCAACCCACCACAGCTGCACAGGGAGCCTACAGTTCCCTCCGTCTGCTACCGGGGACTGGACGGACAATGATATTGATTGGCTCCAAAAGCTGATATCTCCTCACCCGTCCTTGAACTGGGAGAGTGAGTGAGTGAGTGTGTGTGTGTGTGTGTATGTGATCCTGTGTGATGAAGAACGCCAGTTGGTGAACAAACTGGTGTCCTCAGTACAAATGAACAAAACGGAAAAAGAAAATTGAAAACGAATTGAAAATATGCAACGCAAGAAAGCCAAGTGACTTTAATCAAAAGATTATTTAAGTTGGGTGAGGACGCCCTGTGGGGAAGGGCATCCTCTTAAAATGAATGTGTTGAAAACAACACAACTTGTGTTGAAAATAATACAACTTGCATTATTTTTTAACATAAAGTATCTCTGTGTCCAGATATAGGGACAACACAGTTTGTGTCCAGATAGGGATGACACATTTGTTTTCAGAGTGCAAGGACTATACGCACTCTTGAGTCTGTCTGTGAGCAAGAATTTGTCAAACACAGTATGCAGCCACAGACCGTGGACTGACGTACATTTGAGATGATCAATGTGATGTTTTCCCTCATAAAACTGTGGCATATGGTTCTTCTTTTAAAATCTTTCACCCAGACTTTTCCGGACTATCAGTCCATTCTGTTCTTACATTAAGGCCAGGAGCTTGAGATCATGGCTTTCATTCAACTAAAGCACACTCAAAAACGGTGCTTTTGAAAAGAAAAAAATGTGGATCTTTTTTTCCCCCGTGTCCTCTACCTCGCGTCGAAGATAAACGATAATAAATAAGAGGCGGACGCTAGCTGACGCGCGCGTCGCGATGACAGTGACGGCTCAGGAGGAGCTGCGTTTAATCAATGTGAGGGGTCTGTCAGCACTCTATTTCTGGAAAATTAAACAGGTTTACGGTAAGCAAGGTCTCTCAGGGTGGGGCGGAGTGGGCAGGAAAGTGTGTCTTCAAATGTGATTGTGCGAAGGCGTGTGTGTGTGTGGGTGTGAGAGAGAGAAAGGCTATGCAACAGTGATGGAATGAGGAAATGAAAAGGACAAGAGGGAGAGAGAGAGAGAAAGAATATGTGTGTATGCTGCAAAGTGTGAGAGAGTGAGAAAAACAAGCATGTTTGGGTTTCTCTCTCTCTCTCTTGCTCTCTCCATTTCTCTCTTGCTCTCTCTCTCATACACACACACACACATCTGACACACTGACAGAGAGAGAGAGAGAGAGAGAGAGAGAGTGACAGAGCATTAGATTTCAAGGCTGATTATTTAAAGAGCCTCCTTATGCAGATGGTTAAACAGCCCTCCCTCCCTCCCTCTCTCCCTCTCTCCCTCCCTCCCTCTACTTTCCTCTGCTCCCCTCTGCCTCTTTGCCTATTGACATGGTAATGGGTACAAATTGATGAAGACATTTCAGTCACTCGCTGACAAGTCCGTGACACAATGCACAAAGACTTCACCACCCACCAACAACCATTAATCACACCCTACTTTACACACGCACATACACACACACACACACAAACACATCCCGCTGTTCACGGCTGGATTTAATCAGCTAATTCTCAGCCTGTGCCTGACACATTGTCCGTCGGCCAGATCGCCATGGCGAGCGGGCGTAATCTCATCATCTCCTGGCCTTGATCAAAGCTAATGTCGTCCTGATCCACCAATTAGGGCCAATCAAAACACCGCCGCAACGAGCCTGCTGACTAACAACTGTTTCTTGAGCCATCAAGTGTGGAGGCTTGGTGTGTGTGTGAGTGTGTGTGTGAGAGAGAGAGTGAACAAGAGACAGAAAGAGAGAGACGGAGAGAGAGAAATTAGAGCATTATTTCTCTATTAACTTAGTGTGTGTGTGCATGGGTGTGTGTGTGTGTGTGTGTGTGTTTGTGTGTATAACAATGTACAAATGTGTGTGTGTCTGCATAAAAATGTACAAATGCTTGTGTTTATGTAAAAAGAAAGATGAAACAGAAACATGCACACACCAACGATGTGCTTGTAGATTTGGTGGTACATGCAGATTCAAGCCTTGGATTGAGTGATTGAGTGTTTGCTTTCTCCTACCCTGGAATGTCAATGAATCCTGGTGTTGAAATAGGCCCAGGAACGAAGTATTGACATAGAAATCCCAAAGATGTTAAATCAAACACTATGGAACTGGAGCCCTAGCACAGGCGTACTAATGGTCTCACTAAATTAAGTAGCTCTCTCCCCTCCACCTTCTACGACCACCGATCTCTTTTTTTGCACACAAAACACTTGGATATGTAGATTTATTAGCATGTTCACCCCGGGTTTATTGGCAAGCCACTTACACCAGGTCCAAAGGAATACAAATATATTGATTTCCACCCCAAAAATAGTTACCGTTAAGGCACCCACAGCACACTTTCATTTAATCACTCAGACCTATAGATGTAACTGTCTTCTGACCCGTGTATATATATGGAGATAAAGTACTCACCTTTGAGGGGCGATGTGGATGAAAAGCAGTAACAAATCAATCCGATCAATGCAATCATCTAACGGCACTGTGACACCTGCAGTGGCTAAAAGAGGTTTTCCTGATCAGGTTGGGTCGATATGCAACGCATTGGCTATGGCAACATGTTCAGTAACTTACACCCTGTAGACAGAAATCTTTGGTAAACGGAGCGTTTGCTTGTGTGAATGCGAGGTCTTTCATTTTGGACAGTTCCATCTGTAGTCTAGGCTACAGTGTCAGTGAAGGGCAATGGAGGGATTTATTTTTGGTGGACATTTATTTACTTTCCCTCGCAATATTTTGGTTGCGTTCCATAATAATTGGCTACGTTTTGTGTTCCTTCGCAATAGTGAAGGAACATAAAAATAGAGAAATAAAATAGTGAATTGTGTTCCTTTGTTATATCCTTCTGACTTCACGAGGGAAAGCAAAACTTTTGTGAGGGAACACAAAATTACTGCTAGGGAATGCAATTGCAAACGCATGGTGAAGGAACGCAATAGGCCAAGAAACTGAAAATTGAAAAAATATGTCCCTTTGTGGGTTCCTTACTAGGCCTACCAATTAGCTTACCAATCAAATGTTACAACTCCAGCCTTCAACTGATTACCTCATTCGTATTGAGAATAGAATAGAATAGAATTTATCATTTCTTTGATCCCGTGAGGAAATTCTTTCTCTGCATTTAACCCAATTTAAGCAAATTAGTGAGAAGGGAGCTAGCAGCAATACATTTCCATCTCTAAAGAATAATCTCTCTGTTTGAGGACTCAACAGGTAAACGATATTCGTCGAAATATTTTAATAAATCGTCTGAATTTCCCTCAAATTCACAGCATCCGTGTGAATGACACCTCATCGTGTTTGTGTGGTTTGCTCTGACAGAGGCAGTGACATCATCGCTGGTTCAGCCAGTTGCTCACTTCTCTAAGTGTTGGCAAGTTGCTTAAATAAGGAGTTATTTTATTTCCTCGTTTATTAATCACCCAAAGGTCTTAGTGATAGACTGCCACGCTTACCAAAGCCTGCTGACATGTATGAAACGCACGGAGCGTTGCCTGATGTTAGATCCCTACAGCTGTGATTTAGTGGCGACCTGGCAACTCGGCCCAATCAAAGGCACTCAACGCTGACCCGTAATGCCGCGCTAATTAAATAACTCCAAAACTGATTAATTATCAGATCAATAACTAGCAGGGGTAGTTTATGGGCGGCACTCGATTTATTACGCTAACTAAGAAAAAATAAACAGGCGCACTGTATGGCGCTGGAAATCACACATGTGGCTGACGGCACATGCACACATGCATGCACACATACGCACGCTCTAGCAACGAGGCGTGATGAATCCGCAGAGATTCTCTACATTAAAATAATTAACTGAAGGTGAGAGTGACACTGCGTTTCCTGGTTTACTGGCTTGTGTTTATCGGCGAGGTTTATGATACCTCACCTTCTCCGTCTCGCTACTCAAGAGCTGTTGTTGTAAGCTACCAGCATGTTCCAACCCCAGTGGCAATAGACAACTCGTAAAAAGAAAGAACACGTAAGTAAAATATTGTAGTGTTTATAATGTTGTAGTTGTCCTCGCCGTCAACTTGCGCAATCAATTTAGTCTCTCCGAACAGCCACTTGCTGATTTCCAACTGCCCAGTGAGATATGATCCGTATTTTACACGATACCGCCACCATGTGGTATAATTGTGGATTGCAGAGATTCAAATTACCAAACCTATTTTGAGGACAGCGTGTGAAGTAGACTTAATGAAATCAGCCCTGCCCACTCCTGCACAGCTGTCATTTTTTATCAAAGTGGTTAAATATGAAACCACTCCAGAACGTCATACCTTGTGCACCTGTGCTGTGAAATGAATCTCCTCTGCCCTATATCGGTAAAATGTTTTGGCCTACATGAATCACAAGGAAGAACCAGCAACAACAAGCACTGATAGGCATGTGCCCCATAAACTTTATTTGCTGAAAAATACATATGAAAATATTTATACTTAAAATATTTAAGTATGCCCCGTGACCTAAACGGCCATGCAGTAGAAACGGAAAGGAAAGACATATCCTTGAACATTCTAGTACTCCTCATACTCCTCGTCCTCCTCAAAGGAGTCGATGCCCACCTCCTCATAATCCTTCTCCAGGGCGGCCATGTCTTCTCTGGCCTCGGAGAACTCGCCCTCCTCCATGCCCTCCCCCACGTACCAGTGCACGAAGGCGCGCTTGGCGTACATCAGGTCAAACTTGTGGTCCAGACGGGCCCAGGCCTCGGCGATGGCGGTGGTGTTGCTCAGCATGCACACGGCCCTCTGCACCTTGGCCAGGTCTCCACCGGGCACCACAGTGGGGGGCTGGTAGTTGATGCCCACCTTGAAGCCAGTGGGGCACCAGTCCACAAACTGGATGCTTCTTTTGGTCTTGATGGCAGCAATGGCCACATTGACGTCTTTGGGAACCACGTCGCCTCGGTACAGCAGACAGCAGGCCATGTATTTGCCGTGACGAGGGTCACACTTCACCATCTGGTTCTGGGGCTCGAAGCAGGCGTTGGTGATCTCTGCCACGGACAGCTGCTCGTGGTAGGCCTTCTCTGCGGAGATGACGGGGGCGTAGGTGGCCAGAGGGAAGTGGATACGAGGGTAGGGCACCAAGTTGGTCTGGAACTCCGTCAGGTCCACATTCAGGGCTCCATCAAACCTGAGGGAGGCCGTTATGGAAGAGACGATTTGGCTAATAAGACGGTTGAGGTTGGTGTATGATGGACGCTCGATATCGAGGTTCCTACGGCAGATGTCGTAGATGGCTTCGTTGTCCACCATGAAGGCACAGTCGGAGTGCTCCAGGGTGGTGTGGGTGGTCAGGATGGAGTTGTAGGGCTCCACCACTGCAGTGGACACCTGGGGAGCTGGATAAATAGCGAACTCCAGCTTGGACTTCTTGCCGTAGTCGACGGAGAGACGCTCCATCAGCAGGGAGGTGAAGCCAGAGCCGGTGCCCCCACCAAAGCTGTGGAACACCAGGAAGCCTTGGAGACCCGTGCACTGGTCAGTCTGGTGGTAACAGGAAAAAACAGAGATTTGTATTGATTGCACTGGAATGAAAATCGACTAACACACCACATGACATTTTGAGTTACAGAGGCGTTATGGGGACATTTACATCTGACATTTCTAAAGCAGTTTGAAGACATTTTAACAATGATAATTGTTTATTGTTATTTCTGAAGTACAAGTATATCTTTTGGCATTTTTGCCTTTATTTGGACAGGACAGTGAAGACAGGAAGAGAATGGGAGAAGGAGAGATGGGGTGGCATCGGGACATGACCGCAGGTCGGACTTGAACCTGGGCCCTCGTGGGTGCTATGACCCGTTCATGGTTTAAACGCTGTAGCCTGTTGCGCCACAGTGCCCCTCTGAAGTACAAATCATGACCTCATTGTTCCCCTACCAGTTTACGTATGCGGTCCAGCACGGAGTCGATGACCTCTTTGCCAATGGTGTAGTGCCCGCGGGCGTAGTTGTTGGCAGCGTCCTCCTTCCCAGAGATGAGCTGCTCAGGATGGAAGAGCTGGCGATAGGTACCTGTCCGCACCTCATCTACGGAGGAAAATGAACAAATGCCTTTACTGCAATGCACAGGTGAGCAGCACTTTCTAATGCCCGAGTATAAGTAGGCCGTAAGGTACAAAGCATATGAAGGTGGAAAGAACGTATTAATCTTGTAAGTAGATTATTATCTCCCTATACATGAAATACTTGATTTATAGCTCATCAGTTCTAACTTCTAAGAAGAATGTTAATAACTTAGTCATATGTGTTAGTAAAAAGGCTTACAGACATTTCTGTGGAACTTTTTTTTCTTTCCTCCATTTGAGATTTCAACTATTACTATGACTAAGGAATATCAGAGTTTTCAGTGCCTTGACACTACCCATCCAATATCTTCAATATCAGACGTCTCAAATCTGATGCTTTGCGATTGCTTACCGATAACAGTGGGCTCCAGGTCCACAAAGATGGCACGGGGCACGTACTTCCCGGAGCCGGTCTCGCTGAAGAAGGTGGTGAAGGAGTCGTCGTGGCCCCCTCCCCCAGACGTGCGGGTGGGCATGGTGCCGTCCGGATGGATGCCGTGCTCCAGACAGTACAGCTCCCAGCAGGTGTTGCCCATCTGCACACCCGCCTGGCCTACGTGGATGGATATACACTCACGCTGCAGAGAGAGAGAGAGAGAGAGAGAGAGAGAGAGAGAGAGAGAAAGAGATAGAAATTGAGTGAGAGAGAGAGAGAGAAAGATATAAATTGAGTGAGAGAGAGGGAGATATAAAGACAGAGAAAGAGAGAGATAGAGACACAAAGAGACAGACAGACAGAAGAGAGAGATAGAGACAGAGAGAGTGAGAGAGAGAAGGATCAAGAGATTGTCTTATACTGTACTGTACACCGATTCAGACTAGATACAATGTCATATCATTATTTACGGAGTGGAGGCTCCATCTAGAGGTTGTGTGTGTGTGTGTGTCTGTCTGTCTGTCTGTCTGTCTGCCTGTCTGTGTGTTTGAATGTCTGAGTGGGGATCTGTGTTTCCATTCACAAGCACTGAGACTGTTTATTTAAAATCACACTAAACTCACACACACACAGAAATACACAGACAGACTGGTGCTGGCTGGAATGGGCCCAGATGTGTTCCAGATGTTTCTATTCATATTTCTGCCCTTTTTTGACGCAACTTTGACACTTACACTCTGCAAATGCTGACAGAAATGAATACCGTAGATCCACTACTACACACACGGGCCCTGGCACGTTACAGAGTAAATACGGAACTATTATCGTTTCAAGTCAACCCGTAGGTATGCGTTTGGTGAATGCATTTCTGGCCGTAGTTGCTGGTGTGACGTTCAATACAATAGTGATAGCGTTGAAAGTGTGGTGTCTCAGACTACTGTGTTGTGCAAGTGTACTGTTATCGTCAAAAACTGTCAAAACAGAAACTGTTTCCAGAAACAGAAAGAGGAACGCTTCCCTGAGTCCCTTCCTTTGCAGTGACTAAACTAAAGGGTGCTCAGCAAAATGGCTCTCTTGGTCATCAATGAGAAAAGAACTAAATAATTGAGGCACTACATGTACTATTGGACACTTTTCATTTTTGTACAGCACTGCCTGAATTACTGTATATTCTTATTTTTCCCCAACTGAAACTAAACTAAACTTCTGTTTTCCTAAAAAAAAAAAAACATTACATACAGTTGGAGCCAGAGTGTGAATGAACATGACCCCAGAGTGTAGCACTGTTGCTGTTCGCACCACATTAGCTTAGCTGTTGCTTTTTTTTTGGGGGGGGGGGGGGGTTGTAGTCATGCTGACAGAACCCGGTGACCTCGAGAAACAGATCTATGTGAAAATTGCCGGAATTCTCCTGTACGTTTATCACCAGAGCGCCTCGTTAATCGTGTGTTGGTTACTCCCGGGGTAGTACACACTCCAAACGCGTCCCAGGCCTCTGCTTGGTCTGGCTCCTGTTTTGAGATGGCGGTGTGAGCTCTCAGTGTTCCTGGTCTTGCTGTTGGGCCAGGTTTAACTTTTGACAGTTATCATGTCACAACTGGGTGTAAATTTCCACTACATTACACCATCCCTCTCTCTCTCGCGAGCTGTCAACAAACAGTGACTACAGTACGTGCCCGAACAGGTCTGTCAAGTGATGATGCAGAGCACACACATCATCGTGTGTCCCTCCCATGCCACGCTAAGCTCTTATTAAATCTCACACACATGCCCAAAACACTGGCCAGAGGGGACAAAACACAGGGATCAAACTAACAACACCAATGGCCCCTCAAGACATTTTTTTTTTCAAAACTAAACACCTTTCAAATACTATTTATGTCAGTAACAGACTAATTACAGGATTATAAACAGGATTATAACATCTTAAAAGTTATGTGTTTATGTGTGTGCAACAACAAATAGATTATTCTGGGGGTCTATTTTCTTGTGCCAGATCTGTTGGGGTCAGTTTCGTGGGACAGCCCCTGTGTCTCTTTCACAGTTACCCTAAACGTGGAGCACTCGCGTCTGACTGACAGGTTTGTAATGGGCATGCTGGTCAGTGAGCTATTTATACCACTAAAAGCCCCCCTGCAGCCCAGCTCATGTGTCAAGACCTGCTCAAGAAAGGCCCAAACATCCATTTAAACTGCATGCCCCATATACAGGTCAGGCTGTGCAGGGCATCAGGATATCAAGATTATTTTCAAATTGTTTTCACAAAATAATTTGCATGTTGTTACAGTCATGCTGCAGGACTAATGCAATAGCAGGACACACACATGCACTGATAAACATAGTGTGGAGATTTTCCTCTGGATTATGACACATTGACATTAAGCAATGGCCTACTAGGAGTAGGCAGCAACATGTGTGGACATGCCAGCTTTTAAAGAGAGTTTCTCAAGAGTTGTATCCAACTCCAAATCCAACTCAAGTGTTATTGTATTGTGTTTAGCCTACTTGATGAAGGAGTATATTCCCCGTTTTACTATTTGAAATAACTGATAAGGAATGGGAGTTGTGGATGTGGAGTGAGTCGAGGAGACACACCTTAAAATTTAAGTCACTGACACACAGTAGTTGCCTAACCAGTGTCGACACCACTCTCTGTTCCTCTCTGTCATATGTTGGCGAAAATGGACACTGTTGCCCATTCTGCTACTTTTCGAATGATAGACTATTGAAACATATTTGTGTCACATATAAAAGGGTATTCTTACATGAAACACAATGCACATTTCTGGGCTCTCAGTTCAAACTGGCGAACAGTAGCGCAGAATTTTGACAGATATTGAGCAGTGTAGGCTGCCTCGATAACTCCTAGGCTACAGTAAGCCCTAATTGTTATGTCTTCTGTATCAATCAAAGCCTGTAAAGCTTCATGGCGAAACAGTTCCATTAAAAGCCTACGTGTAAATGTTAATCGGCAATAAAAATGAAACTTACCATGTTGACTGTTCTCGGTGGAAATATGAATAGGAAAAGATGAGTTAATAATGAAGGCTGTTCGATCCTAAAAAACTCTCACAGTGTCCGTCAAGGTGGTCTCTGTAAGAGAGTCGTGGAAAAATGGAGTCAAAAAAACTATTTATATTCGCTAGGGCGGGGCTGTGTGCTTTTCTGACACTGCAGTAGCGAGTGGGCGTGAGCGCGGTCACCGACAGGGTTGTGCGAGCAGGTAGGCACAAAGTCGTCACCATATGCGAAGAGCTTGAAGAGGGCGTGTGAGCCCTAGGCATTTCTGAAATCCCACTGAAGTTTTCCATGCTTTGTCTCTTTTTCTGAGTTTGTGCTGAAGTCCACATGCAGTTTCATTTCTTGAGATAGTACACCTTTGCCTTTGCATAAGCGTTTTAAACTATCTCTCAATATTTCTGTCTCTACGTCTGCTTTTCTCTCTCTCTCTCTCTCTCTCTCTCTCTCTCTCTCTCTCTCTCTCTCTCATTATTTCTCTAGGGTGTAGTCTCTCTGCAGTAACGTGTTTCTTCTTCTTTGCTTATCTGTCAAACCAGACCTGTTCATATGCCAGACAATACGGCGGACTGCGTAGGTGGGCTGCTTAAAACTATCCATATGCTTCCAATGTAGCCTACTGACCAACGCCTGAATGCCTACCAGTTGATTGCATTGTGGAATGATGACACTCCACTGCCATCTAGTGTCAAACGGGATATCAGGCCGCCATATTATTAATACTAACATCTATCTACCTATCTATCTATCTATTAATGCAAGGAACGTCTGTCTGTGTGTCACTCTGTCTGTCTGTCTGTCTGTGTGTTCCACGCATAACTCTAAAACCACTCATCCAACTGACCTAAAATTTGACACATGTATTGCTAATGACATGCGTGAATGCAGTGCAAAGTTTGGTCATGTTCGGACAAAAAATGACAAAGATATCGTTAAATTAAACAAAATACAACTCTGCCGCAATCCCACAATTCTACCGCTCTCTGCACTAGAAACTACCCCTCACTTTCACTTACTCCAGCATAGAAACAAAAAAGCCCATTTCGCTGACAAACTCCGTGTTCATGGAAATTACGATGTCTCACGTAAACAACGGACCGTTTCAAGATTGTTCATGTTGGATAAACATGCTGAGTCCGACACAAATGCACCCATGTTGGTAAGCAGGCTGTTACAGTCACGTAACGTTGCATAGGCTACTCATCAACAACCGCGGTTGCCTTGCGCTTCATAGCACTGGCATGACCATGGCATAGACGGGCCATGCGGTTAGCTTTATAGGCTATCATTTCCCAACAACAGCAAAAACGCACGGGTATGTAATGTGTCTAATAGCCATTAGCTGCAACTCAAACGCCTTTCCCCTTCACTTTTTTATTACCTTGCAAAGAGTAAAAAGCTCTAACAGCACGGGCCTGATTCTCATCACCAATCTAACATGATCTACCTGCATCAACGTCATTGGGCAACACGTTTCTTGGAAAACATTGTTTGCACGGGCACTGCACTCTACAGTAAATGCTGTATGTGCTTGGAGAATTTCTTTGTATAACCAGCATACTTCAAAGACAGTTATGGGTAGACACTTATGTGCAACGCTGTTTCCAATAACGTTAACATTTTTCTTTACAGCCTATTGAATTCTTGCCAATTCACTTGATTGATCTTGAATGCATATTACAGTTTTTTACAATCACTTTGATACTATTTTCAGAACCTTGATGTCATTTTTTACAAATCTAGACACAAAACTCACAACCAATGATCAAAATGCATTTTTCAAAACTCTAACCCTTTTCTCAATTGATTGGATACAATACACATACAACTTAGATCATTTGTTCATTCAACAAAACTCACCTGTTCAATATGATACAGCTTAACATCAGAGTGCTACTATTTCAAAAGGCAATTCACACATGACATTTCAAATGAGCGTTTATTCATTTCATTACAATGATCTAACTATCAATTGATACAACTGCTCAAAATGATAAGTAACTGTTGCATTACTCTTATAATAATAATTATACATTTTATTTGCATCAAGGACAGTTATGGGTAGACACTCATGTGCAACGCTGTTTCCAATAACGTTAACATTTTTCTTTACACCCAATCATATTAGCCTATTGAATTCTTGCCAATTCACTTGATTGATCTTGAATGCATATTACAGTTTTTTACAATCACTTTGATACTATTTTCAGAACCTTGATGTCATTTTTTACAAATCTAGACACAAAACTCACAACCAATGATCAAAATGCATTTTTCAAAACTCTAACCCTACAACTGCTCAAAATGGGGGAAGAACGGAGGGAGTGGGAATGTGGAGGAGATTGGACAGATAGGGAGGGGCGAGGTTGTGGATGGCCTTAAAAGTGAAAAGAAGGATTTTGAAATTGATTCTGAATTTAACCGGGAGCCAGTGGAGATGCTGTAGTACAGGGGTAATGTGGTGGTGAGAAGGGGTTTTGGTGATAGTGCGAGCAGCTGAGTTCTGGAGAAGTTGTAGCTTATGGAGGGATTTCTGAGGAAGGCCGAACAGAAGAGAGTTGCAGTAGTCTAGGCGGGAAGTGACAAGACTGTGGACAAGGATGGAGGTGGAGTGGGAGCTGAGGGGCGGAGACGATTGATGTTGCGTAGGTGGAAATATAGTTATAGTTGTATGGAAACAGACACAGAATCTTCCATGTTTACTGCAAATCATGAAAGTTTCAAGATACTGTAACAAGATTCACTGTCACCAATTAGCGTGGAGCATGAACCAATTAGACTACATATGGATGTAGCCTAATATTTTGCAATGCTTCATCAGGCTGTCTTTTCTTTTCTATTTCATAGCTAATTCATTTTGCTTTGATTCAAATAAACCTACGTTGTAATTGTACTGTAGTGTTTTGCATCAATATATTACAAACTTTGTTCAATGATTCCACTGTGTCTGTAGTATTCTCTCTACTACTGCAGTACTTTTACAGAGATGTATTTACTGTACTGTTCATGTACTACCATAATGAAACCTGTATCACCAATTTTGTTCTACAATTGTACGAAGAATGACACTATGAAACTATCGGTTGCTTGTGTGTGGGTGATCTATAGCTATGTTTCAGTGGTATTTCACAGTAAATTTGTTTTTTGAACCAATGATTGTGCAAGTGCAAGATTTCTTTGAAGATGCACAATCCAATGACAGCCTGTGTTACCAAGTGATAACCATTTTGAGTTTTGAAAAATGACATCAAGGTTCTGAAAATAGTAGCAAAGTTATTGTAAAAAACTGTAGTAGTAGTTTTGTCAGAGTCTTTTTTTTTACAATGTGATTTCCTCTGAGAGGGTGTGGTGTGAGTATAATGGCTTCCCTGTCAGAAATACAGAGGGAACCGGTTTTTACTGAGCAGTTCTGTCCAATCAGACAAATTCCCATCTTACCCAACCCATCCCAGACATCCTTCTCTCTCTCTCTCTCTGATTCCCCTTCATTAAAAGGAAGTGAACCTGACAGATGATACTGTTCATGTCCAGAATGCATTTTGCTCTAAGGGTGTTAATGGAAACTATATTGAAGTAGTTTGACTCCAAAAGTTGTTCTGAAGTCTGATTTTGACAATATAGGCTAATTTCATATCAGGGAGTATTTTATTTTAGGCTACCTCACAAGTTGTAAGAGAAAGTTAAAGCAGGGATTGTAAACCAGACAGACCTGTGGAGCCAGTGTACAGTAGCTGTTGGTGGAAAATGGCTTCTAGATCTTTCTCGGACGATGACTTGTCCTGTCCTATATGCTGTGATATCTTCAAGGATCCACTTCTTCTGACCTGTTCTCACAGCATCTGTAAAGCCTGTCTGCAGCAGTTCTGGAAAACCAAAGGATCCAGGGAATGTCCAGTCTGCAGGAGAAGATCCTCCAAAGAAATTCCTCCTCGTAACCTACACCTGAAGAACCTGTGTGAGACTTTCCTACAGGAGAGAATTCAAAGAGAGCCCTTCTGCAGTCTGCACCGTTCAGAACTCAAGCTCTTCTGTGAAGATGACAAACAGCTTGTGTGTTTGGTGTGTCGTGACTCAAAACTTCACAGAAACCACATCTTCAGTCCTGTCAGTGAAGCAGCACTTGAGCGAAAGGTAATTTTTCTCATGTGCTTTCGTATTGTCAGTGACACTGTACTGGCTGGTTGGCTCAGCAAAAAGCTCATGCTAAACCTCAGGTTTTCACATGCAATTCCTTTGATTGTAGTGCTTATTCTGAACCATCAGATGTAATCATGTCTCAAATTTCATCTCAAACTTTGCGCCTTCTTGTGTGTTCTTTCCTTTACATTGTAGGTACTGCACCATGACAAATGAACACATTTTGTTCATGTGCAACCAATGTGCATGATAAAATGTACACTGAACAAAAAAAGAATCGCTTGATTTACTTGATTTTAGCTTCTAGCTTATTTTACAAAACAGCTTAAAAAAAAGCTTAGCTTAAAAAAAAACAAAAAAAGATGGTGGATAATGGTTTTAGTTTCTGCAAGTGAAGTCCTACCCACTGATCTGAAATAGGCCTGGTGGTGTGGAGTTTGGATATTTCGTGACATTCTTCACAGAGATGGTGCTGTGGATGCAGAAGATGATGTAGTCTGTGATTAGTGTCAGTAGAGCATATTCATGTACACTGGTGCACATACTGAATACAGTAGTATTATTATGGGATCTAAAGAATGCGAGAGGGTATTCATTTCCAGTTAAATAATTTGTATTGAAACTAAAATACATATTGTAGACTAATGTATACCAGTCAGTTAATGTTATTTGTCCATCCTTTCATTATTTCCTTTAGAAGCGCACGCGTTTTCAAGACAAACCCTGAATATCACTGTTCATTTTATTCCAGGAAGAACTGAGGGTCAAACTGCAGCCCATACAGAACAAGCTGGACACCTTTAAAAAGGCTAAAGAGACCTGTGATGAAACTGCCCAACACATTACAGTAAGAGTGATGCCTCCTCCTCTAATAGTGATAACAACATAACTACTGTAACATACACAGATTCCAAATGTGAGACACCATCATGTGGTAATGTGTGGTATTACAGGTCCAGGCTCAACACACAGAGAGGCAGATCGAGCAGGAATTTGAGAAGCTTCACCAGTTTCTACGAGATGAAGAGGCAGCCAGGATAGCTACACTGAGGGAGGAAGAGGAGCAGAAGAGTCAGATGATGAAGGAGAAGATTGAGAAGATGAACAGAGAGATCTCATCTCTTTCAGACACAATCAGAGCCATAGAGAAGGAGATGGGAGCTAATGACATCTCATTTCTACAGGTTGGTACTTGTGAAGGTTACTGGTTTTAAACAAAAGACTCACTTTGATGAGTATAACTGAAGTTAGAATACACACACACACACACACACACACACACACACACACACAAACACACACCTTTCCTACTGATAAGGACTATCTCATTTCACCCTCTGTTTACAGAACTACAAGAGCACAGTGGAAAGGTGAGTGATCTGCCTCCTGTTTCTATTTCTCTGTGGTACTGAACCCAAACCCACAGCAGCACTGACTGTGAGTTAACCTGATTGTTATTCCAGAACCCAGTGCACACTGCAGGATCCAGAAACGGTTTCAGGAGCTCTGATCAATGTGGCAAAACACCTGGGCAACCTGAAGTTCAGAGTCTGGGGGAAGATGCAGGAGATTGTTCAGTACAGTGAGTTCACACACACACACACACACACACACACACACACACACACACACACAGTCATACACACAACATACACACAAGCGCGGTCACACACATAGCCGTGCACAATACACCCCCTTCCTCTCCCTCACACGCACCATTTTGAAGCAGTAAACAAAGCATTCATTCATGATTGAATTCTCATGTTTTCTCTCTGCAGCTCCTGTAATTCTGGATCCCAACACTGCAAACCCACAACTCAACCTGTCTGAGGATCTGACCAGTGTGAAATACAGTGTGGGGCAGCAGCTTCCCGATAACCCAGAGAGATTTTATATGTTTCCCTGTGTGGTGGGCTCTGAGGGCATTAACTCAGGGACTCACTGCTGGGATGTGGAGGTCGGAGACAGTAAATACTGGTACCTGGGAGTGAAGACAGAGTCTGGGGAGAGAAAGGGAGGGAGTTCCAATAAGAGTGGAGTCTGGAGAGTGTATCGTTTTGATGCTAAATACACAGCATGCTCCCCATCCCAGCCAGACACCACCATTACAGTGCAGCAGAATCCCCAGAGGATCAGAGTGCAGCTGGACTGGGACAGAGGGAAACTCTCATTCTCTAACCCTGATAATAACACACACTTACACACTTTCACACACACTTTCACTGAGAAACTGTTTCCACTCTTTTACGCACACTCGTCATCTCTGAGTATCTCACCAGTGAAGACTGCAGTAACAGTAGAGCAGCTCAGGTAGAGTTCACACACCTGCTGCACTATCAGCTCAGGTAGAGTTCACACGCCTGCTGCACTATCAGCTCAGGTAGAGTTCACACACCTGCTGCAGCATCAGCTCAGGTAGAGTTCACACACCTGCTGCAGCATCAGCTCAGGTAGAGTTCACACACCTGCTGCACTATCAGCTCAGGTAGAGTTCACACACCTGCTGCAGTATCAGCTCAGGTAGAGTTCACAATCTTCTGCAAGAAAGAAGTGCGAAACTCTCTTTTTGAAAGATTTTTATTTGTATATCACCAATATCATTTGAAGTTATGGTGGTTGTGATATTGTTTATTTACTTATTTCATTTTCATTGATAATTGGCAATAATAATAGAGAATCCAGATGTTGGCAGCAGATGAGATGGGACAGGAACTCATCTACATCACTGGAGTTTTCATGTGAACTCTACTTTCCTGGACACCTGATAATGTGGATCAGACCCCACAGCTCACATGGCCTCTCTCTCTCTCTCTCTCTCTCTCTCTCTCTCTCTCTCTCTCTCTCTCTCTCTCTCTCTCTCTCTCTCTCTCTCTGCTGATTCTTACTGGAGCTTTTGATTAAACATGTCTGCCTGTGTACTGTCCTGTCTTGCTGCTTGTACAAATGGAATGCAGTAAGTGATGCAATAAACTCTGCTTTTCATATGAACTGTTGGGTGTGTTGGATTCTGTGTGTCACTGTATGTACTGTATGTCACAAGATCATTACCTTCTATCATGTGCAGATCAACAGAGTGAAACAGCCTCACATCACACACATTACATACACCATCAAGGGAATATACCAGTAATGCAAACAACTATGCTTTGTATATGTACTGGCTTTGGATGTGTAATGAATTTGACACAAATGTCTAGTGAGTCGCCAGACAGCCCACTGCACATACTGTATGTAAAAATATATTAATTTACATGTACTTGTATTATGTGTAGATCAATATAACAACAAAAGATCAGCAGCACATTACATGTGCACATTACAGAGAAGAGACCCAGAGACTTGGAGTGACATTGAGAATTGTGTGAATATGTTGAAGCACAAAATGCTTCCTGTCTACAAAAAAGGTGACACTTATATTCCTCACATATTCACATTCTTTACTGGGATAGCGGAGCAAGGGCTGATGGGAGATGTAGGACAAACGTGAGGTGGTTTTATTTAGGTGCAATTGCTAAGACAAAACATGAATTATGATGTAATTAAACAACTAGCTCTTGACCAGGTATGTTACAGTAAAACACAATTGTCACATGTGCAACAGCTTCCAGCACATATGCATCACCTCCCATTTTACAATAAACAACACACACAACATACGTCATCACTCACCAGAAAGTCAGTCACATTGTAAATACCCACATGTAGTTGATAACTATACTGATTAAATACCAAACTGTTGTTGCCTCAGTGTGAAGTATTCTGTACCTGTCATGTATCTCAGCAGTCTGAACATTAGGCCTACTGGTCATCTAAGTGTATTTGTTACGGAGCTTGGTCTGTGTGTTCCATTGCTCCTCTTAGAGCTTTGATAACCCTGTTGACCTCTGTACTGACCTCCTGCCTTGTTGCCATGAGGCACTTTTTTTAATTATTATTGTGAATGAAGAACAAGAGCTGCTGGAATCTATGACAGCGCTGTCTAAAGTGATAACTGATAGCTTATAATATGGGGGCAAGACAAATGTGTCACAGGTTATGCATGTTCTGTCTCATTGAAACCAATCTACAGCATTCGTACATTCATACAGAAAAGTTGTTCATGCTGTATGTTTTGTCTATGTTATATTATATTCTTGGCTGTTAAAACAAGCAGCAAAGAAGAAACAGACAGATAGACAGATATATAAACCAAGATGTCTCACTTTATAGATAGATTCTTGATATGACACAAATTCATAGAATAAGCCTTCAACATCGGAAACATAATTCAGTCTGTTTTCTATCCAAATCAAATATTTGGTCAGGAATGATGGTGCCTGTTTTGTCCCACAAGGCAAGAGATGGGTGAAGAAAGGGTTAAATGACTGACCTGCCAAAGTGATGAAGTTCTGTCCAATCAGAGACCTTCAGGGTTTTCAACAGTCCCTCCCACCTGACTGAGGAAGTTTGCTGTTTGCTGTTTGGTTCTAATACAGGATATGATAGTTCTTATAGACAGAAAGGTATAAATGAATGGTGTTTTGTGTATCAGCAGTTATGTTAACCAGTTATGTTATGTCTGCTGGAGACTTGTATCAACATATCAGGATTAATTTCAGGCAGGATTCTGTTTCAAGGTGTCACAAGTTTTCAGGACAGTGAAAGTGAAAGCAGAGATTGTAAATCAGGCAAACGTGTAGAACAACAAAAAAAACTATTAGAGAAAATGGCCTCTGTGTCTTTCTCAGAAGAGGATTTGTCCTGTCCTGTGTGCTGTGAAATCTTTAAGGATCCAGTTATTATGACCTGCACTCACAGCATTTGTAAAGGCTGTCTGCAGCGGTTCTGGGAAACCAAAGGATCCAGGGAGTGTCCAGTATGCAGGAGAAGATCCTCCAAACATGAGCCTCCGCTTAACCTGCATCTGAAGAACCTGTGTGAGACCTTCCTACAGGAGAGTAAGAAAAGGGAACCATTCTGCAGTCTGCACCGTTCAGAACTCAAGCTATACTGTGAAGATGACAAACAGCTTGTGTGTTTGGTGTGTCGAGACTCAAAACTGCACAAAACCCACAACTTCAGTCCCATCGATGAAGCAGCACTTGAGCGCAAGGTAAGATTTCTGTTCCTAACTGAATCTCTCCTTATATTTGTCAGTAACTGCAGTGTAGATTTTCTTATCTCTCCCTCTCTGAAACATGTGTCCACAGAACCATGACCTTTGGTAGCTGTAGCGCTAATCTTAAACCACTAGGTGTAGTATGACACAGCATATGATCAGCTTACAGTTTTTTTCAATTGTTTACACGCAATTTTTAAAACCGGGTTCTTTTTAGCAAAATATAAGCACAGCTAAAATGCCACACTCAGTTTGCATAATTCCTTGATTGTTTGCAAAATATACACACTTCAGTCAAAACATATACTGTACACATATTTGTGAAAATGCTATAAGTTGTTATTTAAAGAGGAATTATGCAGGATTGGCGATTTCATCTCTGGTTTCGGTTTAGTTTTTCGTTTTCGCTCGTTTTATGCTTGCATATTTCTCTGCAGAGCTTCCCCGACAGCTTTAGCGTGTATATTTATACATATATAGGCTATATATAAATATATAAATTGCAAGCGTGGTTCTTCTTGTTCCTTACGCGTCTCTGACTTCCAGATGTAAACTGAAGACGATCGCTCATCAGAAAGTTGCAAGGTTGCAATAGGGCTCGGGAACAAGCCTTGCATTCTAGGAATAGCCGCCATATTGGTAGCGCACCGAGCGTAATATCCATTCATTCAGATGCAGAAGACAAGAAGCAGAAATGTAGTATTAGCGATTCTTTTCCTCTTGCGATCATGGGTGGTGCTGTTACACCCCACTACACAGCAACACACGACCAAGAAGGCAAAAACTAAGTAACAGGAACACACTAATATAGGCGGGAGTAAATTCATAGTAATCCATAGTAAACTTAGGAGTGAAGCTGCCAATATGGCTGCGCCCGCGAAGTTTTTTACGTCATGATCCCGAGCCCTATAGCGGATAGGGACACTGGGGGTGGGAGGAAATATTACTGTTTTCGATGAAACTGGTCATTCAAGCAAAACAACGATCTCTGAGCGATTTTATGACTATGAAAAAGTTGCATAGGCTCTCTTTAACAAACACAGTCCTCAATGATCAGACACTATTGCAGTCAGTTTCACACTGTGTATATTTTGACTGAAGTGTGTATGTTTTGACTGAAGACTGTCATTTTGCAAACAATCTAGGAATTATGAAAACTGAGTGTGGTGTTTGGATGCTTATATTTTGCTAAAAAGAACCTGGTTTTAAAAATTGCGTGTAAGCAATTGAAAAAAAACTGTATTAGCGTTATCTGTTGCCATCTGTCTGAGGTGTTCTCAGATGGACCTTTTACTTTAAGTCTGTTCCTCACACTGTTGAACGGTGGAACTACACCCCCATAAATAGCCTAGTTGTCAAACCAGCCTCCCTTTGGTCGTAATTCACAAGACTGATGTCCTAACCTGTAGGTAAAGGATGTCCACGTTCATGATTGGTAAAAGATAATACAATGATCCCCATTAATGTGGCCTCTGCATCTCTCTCTTCTACTTCCCTTTGTCCCTTTCTTTCTTCCTCCACACACACACACACACACACACACACACACACACACACACACACACACACACACACACACACACACACACACCTTCAACATGAAACAGTATGTTTTCTGGACCGAGGCTGAATAATGTACTGTATATGTGGTGACTTACAGGAAGAACTGAAGGTCAAACTGCAGCCCATACAGAAGAAGCTGGACGCCTTTCAAAAGGCTAAAGAATCCTGTGATGAAACTGCCCAACACATTACAGTAAGAGTGATGCCTCCTCCTCTAATAGTGATAGCAACATAACTAACATACACAGATTCCTACTGTGAGACACCATCATGTGGTAATGTGTGGTATTACAGGTCCAGGCTCAACACACAGAGAGGCAGATCGAGCAGGAATTTGAGAAGCTTCACCAGTTTCTACGAGATGAAGAGGCAGCCAGGATAGCTACACTGAGGGAGGAAGAGGAGCAGAAGAGTCAGATGATGAAGGAGAAGATTGAGAAGATGAACAGAGAGATCTCATCTCTTTCAGACACAATCAGAGCCATAGAGAAGGAGATGGGAGCTGATGACATCTCATTTCTACAGGTTGGTACTTGTGAAGGCTACTTGTTTTGAACAAAAAATGCACTTGTTGACTCTATAATTGAAGTTAGAACACACACACACACACACACACACACACACACACACCACACACACACACACACACACACACACACACACACACACACACACACACACACACACACACACACACACACACACACACACACACACACACACACACACACACGCCTATACTACTGATAAGGCCTACCTCATTTCACCCTCTGTTTTCCAGAACTACAAGAGCACGGTGGAAAGGTGAGTGATCCGCCTCCTGTGTCTATTTCTCTGTGGTTCTGAACCCAAACCCACAGCAGCACTGACTCGTGAATGTTATTCCAGAGCCAAGTGCACACTGCAGGATCCAGAGAGGGTTTCAGGAGCTCTGATTGATGTGGCAAAACATCTGGGCAACCTGAAGTTCAGAGTCTGGGAGAAGATGCAGGATATTGTTCAGTACAGTGAGTTCTCTCACACACACAAACACACACACACACACACACACACACACACACACACACACACACACACACACACACACACACAGTCATACACAGACACACACACACACACACACACACACACACTGCAGTCATACATATACAAACACACACACACACCGCACACACACACACACACACGCGTGCGCACACACACGCAAAAACAGCCATACACAAAACACATGCAGACACACACGCAGACACACACACACACACACACACACACAGTCATTCACACAACACACATAGCCACACACAGGCACACCATTTTGAAGCAGTGAACAAAGTAGAAAAATCAAACACACACACTCACACACACCCATAGTCTCACACACACACACACACACACACACACACACACACCATTTTGAATCAGTGAACAAAGTAGAAAAATCAGTGATCAGCATTACTGAATTCTCATGTTCTCTCCCTGCAGCTCCTGTGATTCTGGATCCCAACACTGCAAACCCAGCACTCAGCCTGTCTGAGGATCTGACCAGTGTGACACACAGTGGGAGGCAGAAGCTTCCTGATAACCCAGAGAGATTTGATTTGGGTCTCCTTCCCTGTGTCCTGGGCTCTGAGGGCTTTAACTCAGGAACTCACTGCTGGGATGTGGAGGTTGGAGACGGTGAATTCTGGATCCTGGGAGTGAAGACGGAGTCTGGGGAGAGGAAGGGATTGAATTCCTTTAGTAGTGGAGTCTGGGGTGTGCGTCATTATGTTGGTGAATACACAGCACGCTCCCCATCCCAGCTAAACACCCCTATCACAGTGAAGCAGAACCCCCAGAGGATCAGAGTCCAGCTGGACTGGGACAGAGGAAAACTCTCATTCTCTAACACTGATAATAACATACACTTACACACTTTCACACACACTTTCACTCAGAAACTGTTTCCATTCTTTTTCATGACCTCATCTCTGCGTATTTTACCAGTGAAGACTGCAGTATCAGTAGAGCAGCTCAGGTAGAGTTCACACACCTGCTGCACTATCAGCTCAGGTAGAGTTCACACACCTGCTGCAGTATCAGCTCAGGTAGAGTTCACACACCTGCTGCACTATCAGCTCAGGTAGAGTTCACACATCTGCTGCAGTATCAGCTCAGGTAGAGTTCACACACTTGCTGCACTATTAGCTCAGGTTGTTGCACATTTTTCACGTTTTGTGTGTGTGTGTGAAAGCAGGTCCAGCCAATTGCCAATCAGGACGTCACGCGGGAGTCGCAATCAGAGCCGTCAATTTGCGCATAAAGGTGACCTGGACTTGTGTGCGGCCTGTTGGGTGCGCAAATGCTGAAGTGCCAGTGCGAGAGGCTGCGCAAGTGAAGCCAAAGACGAGACCATGCCACAGCAGCACGCTAGTTCAAACAATCATGCCAAATAATATAGCCTTTTTCTTGTTTTTCTCTTTTTGTATATAGTTCGAAAATAAATCTTTTGAAGAGCATTTTTCTTGTCCGCAATTGAAAATTCCACTACAGAGGTAGAGTTCACACATCTGCTGCAGGAAAGAAGTGCTGAACTCTCTTTTTTTAAATACTCTCAAACATATTACCACTATGTTTCATTTGAAGTTATGGTGGTTCTGGTATTGTTTATTTACTTTTTTTCTTATTATTTTCATTGATAGTTGGCAATAATAATAGAGAATCCAGATGTTGGCAACAGATGAGATGGGACAGGAACTCATCTACATCACTGGAGTTTTCATGTGAACTCTACTTTACTGGACACCTGATAATGTGGATCAGACCCCACAACTCACCTGGCCTCTCTCTCTCTCTCTCTCTCTTTCTCTCTCTATCTCTGCTGATTCTTGAGCTTTTGATTAAACATGTCTGTCTGTGTACTGTCCTTGTTGCTTTTACAAAAGGAATGCAGTAAGTGATCCAATAAACTCTGCTTTTCATATGAACTGTTGAGTGTGTTGGATTCTGTGTGTCACTGTATGTACTGTATGTCACAAAATCATTACCTTCTATCGTGTGCAGATCAACAGAGTGAATCAGCATTAGGCCTACATTACATACAAACAACACACATATTAGCCTAGTTGTCAGCTATCGAGTCACCACTGGGAGGCGATAAAGTTGAAGAGTGAGAGTGCCAAGACCAAAGTCCGTTTAGGACCTGACTAGACTTCTGGAGAATGCTTCCTGTAAACAGCACACGTAGAGTAATGGATAGACATGTATATGCAACCCTTTTTTATATACCCAATTTGTTGTGAATGATATTCTTTTTTTTCTTTTTGAAGTCTATTTTGACAGTATGATTTCATATCAGGAAGTATATCATTGCAGTCTGCCTCTCAAGCCGTTAGACCATTGAACGTGACGTAAGGGATTGAACACCTGACAGACCTTATACAGTTGTTGGTGAAAGATGGCTTCTAGATGTGTCTCAGAAGAGGATTTGTCCTGTCCTGTGTGCTGTGAAATCTACAAGGATCCCGTCATTCTGACCTGTTCTCACAGCATCTGTAAAACATGCTTGAAGACTTTCTGGGAAACCAAAGGACACAGGGAGTGTCCAGTATGCAGTAGAAGATCCTCCAAAGAAATGCCACTTCGTAACCTACACCTGAAGAACCTGAGTGAGACTTTCCTACAGGAGAGAAGTCAGAGAGAGCGCTTCTGCGGTGAGCATCGTTCAGAACTCAAGCTCTTCTGTGAAGATGACAAGCATCTTGTGTGTGTGGTTTGTTGTGACTCAAAACTCCATGAACACAACTTCAGTCCTCTCAGCGAAGCAGCACTTAAACGTAAGGTAAGATTTCTCATGTTTTTTTTTTAATTGCCAATTACACTGGACTGATTGATTGTCTCAGCAAAAAGCTCATGCTGTGCACACTTTGTTTCACGTACTGTACATCGCCCTTTGGTTGCTGTAGTGCTCATTCTGAACCACCAGGTGGCACTATGTCTCATCTTTCTTCTAAATGTGCCACCTTCTTGTATGATCTTTCCTTTATGCACTGCATGCACTGTACAGGAAGAACACTTATTCTCCTGAATGCAATTACAGAGACCACTAAAGAAACGGACGCTGTGAGCATAATCAAGTCAAATATGAACACATTGTGCACTGTGAGCTTATTTTATTAAAATGACTAAATGTTTTAGACTGTACTTTACTGTTCCATTTCTTTCGAATGCAGCTGCCAAAGCCAAAGATGTTTATTTTTTCAGCGCTCCATATCAAGCATCCAAATGGGTGAACTAGTGAAACTGACATAAGCAGTAGCATAGGCAGTGGAGAGGGAAGGCAGCAGCAGTAGCAGCAGCATGGGCGGTGGAGAGTGAAGGCAGCAGCAGCATGGGTGGTGCATGGAGACAGCAGCATATGGACACAGCAGCAGCAGCAGCATATGGATACAGCAGCATATGGTGGAAGCAGCAGCAGCAGCATATGGACACAGCAGCATATGGTGGAAGCAGCAGCAGCAGCATATGGACACAGCAGCATATGGTGGAAGCAGCAGCAGCAGCATAGACACAGCAGCAGCAGCAGCAGCAGCATAGGCAGTGGAGACAGCAGCATATGGTGGAAGCAGCAGCATATGGAGGCAGCAGTGGAGGCAGCAGCAGCATAGACAGTGGAGACCGACAAAACTGCTGTCATGTCATGACCTGACAAGCTGTTTTATTTCTGCAATATAAGCCTGCAGGAACCATTCACAGAATGTTGTATGTGACTTTTAAACTGATGTTGTTTAGTATAAATCTGCATTCATGGGTTATGACTAAATTCACTATATTACTACTAAATGTAGAGAAGTTGTAGGCCTACACAAGTGTACGTGCACACACATTTGGGGTAGTTATCTGGAACAGTGGGCATCCGTTGCAATGTTACATGAGGAGCAGTTGGAGGTGTTACAGTACCTCGCTCAAGGGCACCTCATCCAGGGATGTGAATATGGAAGAGTGCTGTTCAGTCCTACCCTGCCCATTATTTATCCTGATATCTGTAGTCCTCCATATTCCATTCAATAGCATGCAGCTGCAGCGCTCAGTTGGAGCTTCCATGTTACAGTCATTTATATTGATATATAAACATTCCTATCCCACTCAAACACACACACACACACACACACACACACACACACACACACACACACACACCTTCAACATGCTGTATGTTTTCCGTAACAATCCTGAATAACGCTGTTGTTATGCTGATCCCATTCCAGGAAGAACTAAAGGTCAAACTGCAGCCCATTCAGAACAAGCTGGACACCTTTAAAAAGGCTAAAGAAACCTGTGATGAAACTGCCCAACACATTACAGTAAGAGTGATGCCTCCTCCTCTAATAGTGATAACAACATAACTAACATATACAGATTCCAAGTGTGAGACACCAACATGTGGTGATGTGTGGTATTACAGGTCCAGGCTCAACACACAGAGAGGCAGATCAAGCAGGAGTTTGAGAAGCTTCACCAGTTTCTACGAGATGAAGAGGCAGCCAGGATAGCTGCACTGAGGGAGGAAGAGGAGCAGAAGAGTCAGGTGATGAAGGAGAAGATTGAGAAGATGAGCAGAGAGATCTCATCTCTTACAGACACAATCAGAGCCATAGAGAAGGAGATGGGATCTGATGACATGTCATTTCTACAGGTTGGTACTTGTGAAGTATCAAAAGTGAAGTTAGAACACACACATCTTTCTTACTGATAAAATACCTACCTTATTTCATCCTCTGTTTTCCAGAACTACAAGAGCACAGTGGGAAGGTGAGTGATCTGCCTCCTGTTTCTATCTGTGGTTCTGAACCCAAACCCACAGCAGCACTGACTCCTGAATGTTATTCCAGAGCCCAGTGCACACTGCAGGATCCAGAAACAGTTTCAGGAGCTCTGATCGAAGTGGCAAAACATCTGGGCAACCTGAAGTTCAGAGTTTGGGAGAAGATGCAGAATGTGGTTCAGTACAGTGAGTACACACACACACACACACACACACACACACACACACACACACACACACACACACACATACACATATACAGTACACGTTGTTCAAAGCAATGAACAAAAAAAGTAATGATGTAAAAAAAAAAAAATCAGTTATCACCATTACTGAATTCTCATACATTTTCTGCAGCTCCTGTGACTCTGGATCCCAACACGGCATTCCCAGAACTCATCCTGTCTGAGGATCTGAGCGGTGTGAGATGGGGTGATGAGGTGCATCAGCTTCCTGATAACCCAGAGAGACTAGATAAGCATGCCAGTGTCCTGAGCTCTGAGGGCTTCAACTCAGGGACTCACTGCTGGCATGTGGAGGTTGGAGACAGTGTTAGCTGGTTCCTGGGGGTGAAGACAGAGTCTGGGGAGAGGAAGGGATGGGATCCCGAAATGAGTGGAGTTTGGAGAGTGCAATATTCTAATGGTAATTATACAGCACACTCCCCATCCCAGCCAGACACCCCCATCACAGTGCAGCAGAAACTCCAGAGGATCAGAGTGCAGCTGGACTGGGACAGAGGAGAACTCTCATTCTCTAACGCTGATAATAACACACACTTACACACTTTCACACACACTTTCACCGAGAAACTTTTTCCATACTTTTACACATATTCTTCTCTGAGTATCTCACCAGTGAAGGCTGCAGTATCAGTAGAGCAGCTCAGGTAGAGTTCACACACCTGCTGCAGCATTAGATCAGGTAGAGTTCTCACACCTGCTGCACTATCAGCTCAGGTAGAGTTCACACACCTGCTGCACTATCAGCTCAGGTAGTCACAACACGTTTCACCCAAATGCTAGACCTTTCAGAAACTCTACTTTGTTGGGCACCTGTTGACTACAGCTCATAAGAAGCACACAGAGTGCTGGATAGTTTATCATGAGGATTAGATCACAAATGTGACCTTCCACGGCGAAATCAGTCACAATGTCCAAATTTTCAAAATCAAAGTTATTACGTTTTCAGGAAGGGGCATAATCAACCTTCAAAACGATACCTATATCTAATGAATTGAACGTCATATTACTGAAATATAAACATTCAAAGGAGTTGAGTTCATCCTGTCATGCCAATAGAAAAACGGAGAAATCTGCCTTTGAAGTTAACCGTCGGCTCAACACTCACGAACGCTTTGTAAGGTCGCCGCTATTACAAGATTTACGGTACTTGTATCAACGACACAGCACGCGGATGGCTTGGTGGTTGTCGATGAGTGCATTTACCGTAAAGCGGCAAAAAACGAGACGCCTCTAACTTCCTGCTTCCTCTAACTTTCTCACCTCAACAAACTCACGTTTTTAGACTACAAAAGGTCAGTTTTTCGGCGAAATGTATTCACGGCCGTACAGTGTAGACCTCCCACTGTTTCAAAACACTTACAAAAAAAAATCCACGATTTTAGCACAAGTGACATAAATGGCCATTTTTCTCAGAAACGCCTGTTGCGACAAGCGACTGGTTTTGCCGTGGAACGTCACAAATGTATGTGTTGTATTCTGTTGTATATTATTCACTGTATCTATACATCAGAGATGAATTGGTGCCATGTCATTCATAAACTGTATGTTGCTACAGTTTGATGTTTGATTAATATAGTTCGTTCTACTTAACAATTGCATTATGGCGACCCACAATTCGTATGCACATAGTTGAAATGTTAGTGAAAATGGGTTGTTGGTTGTTTTTGTTGAATATTGATGACTGCGTGAATAAATCACTACCTAATTTGCATATTCATAATGGGCCCGTCGGCGGGCCCACTAGGGGGCGCTTCTGCAAAAAGGGGTTAAAAAAAAAACTGGAATTTTCTGTTAGTATCGTGTCCTATACTCTCACTCAGGGGCACCACTAGGAAGGGGAAAGTTACAGTAGGATGATTCTAAGGGCCCAGCACTGACGGGGACTCCAGAGGGCCCCCTCAATAATACTATATGTTATCGGGGGGCCCAGAGTTATTGTATGTCATAGGGCCCAGCATTTCTAGCAGTGCCCCTGCCCTCACTTAACGTGTCCAAGTTTTGCAAGACAGTGAATTCCACAGAGTGAGCGATGAATCCATTGCAGTGTGATTACAGTCAGGCTATCCCTCCGGTGCTTTCCCACATGTATGTTGTGCAAATGGAAATATTTCAGTGCAATGTTATGGGCAACATTAAAATGGAAGACGTGTTCTGCAGTCATGTCATTTTAGCTGCAATACAAAATGGATCATGGTCAAGAAGTGCATTCTTCTGCTGAGACAGTCGGACAATCCACAGCATGAATCTGGCAATGTAGTCACAAGATTATGAATCATTAACTCATATAACATGCACACAAACAAGGTCAAAGATTTCTATCTGTCAGCGGTTTATCCTTTACACTCTTGATAAGAAGAATACAAGAACATAGAGTTAAAGAAATAAAAGATGCTAGGAAATAGCAGAGAGAGAGAGAGAAATTCAGATGTGTTTATTACTACCCAACTGTATGAACAGTAGAGCAATAGTTTCCCTCAGTGTGAGTGTGCTAGTTGAGCTATCAGAGTATTTGAGCTTTAATGCTTGTTGAGTTATCAGAGTATCTGAGCTTTACTGCTGCTGGACTTGATACTGACCTTTGGCTGCCTCTCCCTCTTCTAAACTAGTACTCAGGCACACTGCATCCGGCATAGTGTCTAATGTTGTTAAGATTCTCCATGTTGTTGAAGTCAAGATCCAATATCTTTCAAGTTTCACATCTAAACACATTACACATGTGGGTGTGATGTTGAAAAGCAGCCAAGAACTAACAGACAGAGGGACAGATATACAGAGCTCATAGTTTTGTCACTTTATAGTTTTGTCCTGTTTGACATACGTATGATATGACACAAATGAACATAGTTTAGCATTGTATGGAAATCAACCTGCAATCAGAAGAATAATGTTGTTAATCACTGTCTTTATGAATAACAAATACTTCACAATTTTGTCCAATAAATTATGGCCCCACAAAGGAAAAGATAAGGGTTACGTGACTTCATACCTTGCAACACGATAGATGTAACTCAGTAGTGCTATCCAGTCAGAAACCAAAGGCTTTTTAAGAGTCCCTCCCACCTGAATGAGTGAATTGAAGCTGAAAGACATTTTGTAGTTCAGCGCCGTTTGACAGTTTATTGCAGCACAGTATGATTGTTCCTGTATACAGAAAGGTATAAATTAAAAGTGTTTTTTTTTTTATTATTATTATAATTTACAATAGTAAGGACGACTGGGAGATTCAATTGTTGTGTTGACATAATATCATTAATTTCAGTAAGGGTTCTGGTCAGTCGAATATTTTCAGAGAAGGGAAAGCAGAGATTGTATAACTGGCACAGATAAGAACAACTACAGATATGAGAGAAAATGGCAGCCATGCCTTTTTCACTGGAGGATTTGTGCTGTCCTGTGTGCTGTGAAATCTTCAAGAATCCCGTCATTCTGACCTGTACTCACAGTTTCTGTAAAGCCTGTCTGAAGCAGTTCTGGGAAACCAAAGGATCAAGGGAATGTCCAGTCTGCAGGAGAAAATCCTCAAGACTTGAGCCTCCTTTTAACCTGCATCTGAAGAACTTGTGTGAGAGTTACTTGGAGGGGAGAAGTCCGCAACCACCATTCTGCAGCCTTCATAGTTCCAAACTCAAGCTTTTCTGTAAATATGACAAACAGCTTTTGTGTTTGGTGTGCCGTGACTCCAAATTCCATAAGAACCATGACTTTAGTCCCATCAGTGAAGCAGCAATAGAGCGTAAGGTAAGAATGAAATAAATGTGTCCTTGTTTTGCCAAAGCAGTATTGATTTTCTCATCAAAACACATGTCCACAGGGATTCCTTTGGTTGCAGTCGTGTAGCAGAGCATGGTGACAAAGAAATCATGACATGACATGACATGCCATGATGGTTCCTCATCATGGCATGTCAGTTATGAAGATAAAACAATGTGTTGAATGCTTGCCATTTTTCAACTCAACGTGAATATGTTATTCAGTTGGCTATGATGAGTACTGGCTATGAGAATTTGCAACTGACTGCTGTTTTACTGGTTGCTCATTGATGAGTATGTGATTGAGCGTGTGTGTGTGTGTGTAGGGGGGGGGGGGGGGGTATGATGACAGGAGATGGGTTGCTGCAGTCATTTGTGTAGAGGGTGTACAGAAATGGACTGAGAACACAGCCTTGAGGGGCTCCGGTGGTGATGATGGTTGATGATGCTACTGTACTTTCACTGGGGCCTGTTGCTGAGGGAGTTGTGTATCCAGTGAATGAGGAGTGGAGTTACTGTATGTCCAGGTGCTGGAGCTTCTAGATGAGCTGGTGCTGCTGGATTGTGTTGAGTGCAGAACTGAACTGGACAAACAGGACAGATGCAGAGTTGCTTGGTGTCTGGAGATGATGGAGGAGGGTGTGGAGGAGCCATGCCACTGCATCCTCCGTCCCTCATTTCAGCCTGCATGCAAACTGCTAAGGGTCCAGTTGTGGTCTGACCGCTGGCACGGTGAAGTGAAGGATGATCTTCTCCATACATTTCATGACTATGGGTGTGAGTGCAACTGGACGGAAATGGTTGGGCTCTGAAGGGTGGGGTTTTTGGGGCACTGGTGTGATGGTTGAGGTCTTCCAGAGGGTGGGATCTGTGGCTGTTCTGTATGGTTCCCAGAAGATGGGATGAAGGACTGGGGAGAGCTCCATAGCACAGAGCTGTAAAACCCTTGAGGGGATGCCACCTGGCCCTGGTGCCGTGCCCATTCTG
>NC_084997.1:28104577-28194577 GCF_963854185.1 Sardina pilchardus
TTACCACTTCTATGTAACGTGACAGTGCATTTAAACTTCACAACGAGTTTGGCGAATTAATATTCAAGTGTGATACGGTCAAAAACAATGGAACTACTTCATAGCCGTGCATATATCTAAAGTTAATACACACTTATAGAACGCAGGACAATGGGGAACTCAACCGAGCAGTGGAATAAAGTATGTTATTATAAATCAGTGATCACCATTACTGCATTCTCTTGTTCTCTCTCTGCAGCTCCTGTGATTCTGGATCCCAACACTGCATCCCCAGCACTCATCCTGTCTGAGGATCTGACCAGTGTGGGACACAGTGGGAGACAGCAGCAGCTTCTTGATAACCCAGAGAGATTTGATAGGTATGCCTGTGTCCTGGGCTCTGAGGGCTTTACCTCAGGGATTTACTGCTGGGATGTGGAGGTTGGAGACCGTGAATCTTGGGAACTGGGAGTGAAGACGGAGTCTGGGGAGAGGAAGGGAGAGAGTTCCAATAGGAGTGGAGTCTGGGGAGTGAGACACACAGTACGAATCCGGAGAGTACAAAATTACTGGAAAGTGTATCATTCTATATACAGAGCATACTCCCCATCCCAGCCAGACACCACCATCACAGTGCAGCAGAGACCCCAGAGGATCAGAGTGCAGCTGGACTGGGACAGAGGAGAACTCTCATTCTCTAACGCTGATAATAACACACACTTACATACTTTCACACACACTTTCACTGAGAAACTGTTTCCATTCTTTTACACACTCTCATCTCTGAGTATCTCACCAGTGAAGGCTGCAGTATCAGTAGAGCAGCTCAGGTAGAGTTCACACACCTGCTGCACTATCAGCTCAGGTAGAGTTCACACACCTGCTGCAGCATCAGCTCAGGTAGAGTTCCCACACCTGCTGCACTATCAGCTCAGGTAGAGTTCACACACCTGCTGCACTATCAGCAGAGCAGCTCAGGTAGAGTTCACACACCTGCTGCAGCATCAGCTCAGGTAGAGTTCCCACACCTGCTGCACTATCAGCTACGGTAGAGTTCCCACACCTGCTGCACTATCAGCTCAGGTAGAGTTCACACACCTGCTGCAGTATCAGCTCAGGTAGAGTTCACACACCTGCTGCACTATCAGCTCAGGTAGAGTTCACACACCTGCTGCACTATCAGCTCAGGTAGAGTTCACACACCTGCTGCAGTATCAGCTCAGGTAGAGTTCCCACACCTGCTGCAGTATCAGCTCAGGTAGAGTTCACACACCTGCTGCACTATCAGCTCAGGTAGAATTCACACACCTGCTGCACTATCAGCTCAGGTAGAGTTCACACACCTGCTGCACTATCAGCTCAGGTAGAGTTCACACACCTGCTGCACTATCAGCTCAGGTAGAGTTCACACACCTGCTGCACTATCAGCTCAGGTAGAGTTCACACACCTGCTGCACTATCAGCTCAGGTAGAGTTCACACACCTGCTGCAGGAAAGTAGTGCTGAACTCTCTTTTTGAAACATTTTCGTTACCACAATGTTTCATTTGAAGTTATGGTGGTTGTGATATTGTTTATTTCCTTATTTTATGTTCATTAGTAATTGGCAATAATAATAGAGAATCCAGATGTTGGCAACAGATGAGATGGGACAGGAACTCATCTACATCACTGGAGTTTTCATGTGAACTCTACTTTACTGGACACCTGATAATGTGGATCAGACCCCACAACTCACATGGCCTCTCTCTCTCTCTCTCTCTCTCTCTCTCTCTCTCTCTCTCTCTGGAGCTTTTGATTAAACATGTCTGCCACACACACACACGAATTAATACATGGTTGAGACCCAGGGTTTACATGTGGGCTGTGTTCGTTCCTGTCATTCCTGTGTTTATTTCTTATCATGACTCAGTGTTTTATTTGTTTGTTTTGTCATCATTGTTGTTTTTTTGTGTGGATAAACCTGCCGGTAGCCTAAGAATATTAATGAAAGAAAACATGTTGAATTCAGTGCAGCATTTGTCCTTCAGACTGACCAACTATCAGTTCGGGCACACTCCTGAACAACATCCATAATGCACAATGTGATACTCACAGCTTTTGGACCAGGCTTGTGCAAAATTCAGAATTGAATTGAGAATGACTCCTAAATTCCAATTTAATTCCTGAGTTTGAATGAATTTGAATTGTGGTCAAAAACAGGACGCAGAATTACAGTTCAAATTTGAAATAAAGGAAGTAGAATTGAAATTCAATGAAATTCATATCATTTCACAAAATATATAACACCTAGCCTGTGTGTACCCATGCTGCCCTGCGCGTGATTTAATTGGCAGGCACTAGCCAGGCTAGCAAACAGCACCACACAGTGAATGATCTGCAGAAGTGTGTATCCTGCTCAAAATGGAACATTTATGCCAATGAAATTGTACAAATGTGGCCAGATTCTTGCCCCGATTGACCAATGCATCTTTGCACTCAAAGCAACTCACTAGTTTCAACAGTAGGTGTCACTATTACACTCGAAAGCAATGTAAATCCACAATCCACAAATGTATTATGTACAATTATGGCATAACAACTACAGTACAGAACATAAAGTGCAGTCTGTTTCCCCAGCAGCCATTTCTATTTAGCTGGTGGGACAGCATGGGACTGTGTACCTGGCTATGCAGCTTTGGTTAGATTAATGTTCAGATAGGTTTAAGCCCTGAATGATCATCGTGCTGGTTGTGCAACCTGAGATAATTAGTGTTCTGGTGTGTAAGTACAACTCGTCCAAAATGTTAATCTGCAGAAACAGGTTAATGTACAAACTACATCCCTTACAGCAGATATGGTGCACAGGGGCAGACTTAGTTCAGACTTTGTCACCTAACACACACACACACACACACACACACACACACACACACACACACACACACACACACACACACACACACACACACACACACACACACACACACACACACTCTCACACACACACACACACACACACACACACACACAGACTGGGGCCTGATGAATTGACTGTTCCTCTGTGTTTCATTGCTCCTCCTGACACCCTCTGTCCCTGCCACATCACTCCTTTCAGGGCCATACAGGTCTGTCCACCTCCCAGATTCACTCTGTCACACACACACACACACACACACACACACACCATACACACACATACTCCATACTCTCACTCTCTCTCTCTCTCTCTCTCTCTCTCTCTCTCTCTCTCTCTCTCTCTCTCTTTTTTTTTTCTCCCCCCTGTCACGTACACACACACAAATACACATACTCTAACTATTTATACTCAAAACAAGAGGGCTGACTCCATTTTTAGTTTGTGAGGCTGGAAACAGAGATTTAGTTTCGAGGATATCAGTCAAGACATCGCATGCTGGTTCTGTGTATATTTTGAGCAGGATCCCCAGGTTCAGATCATATCATTTCAAAATATAATAATAAAAAGAATGAATATTGAGATTAAAATATGTGTTTATTAACAATCTACAATATATTACTTTTCTTTGTGATTGCAATTGTTTCCCCTCTTGCAGTTATGTATCAGCTATATGTTATTCAGGGAACTTGACTGAGCTATAAGCTCTTTTTGAGCAATGTCTAGGCAAGCGCAAAATAAGAAAAATAAACAAAGAACAAATGAACAAAAAGACAGGTAACACCAAAAAGTTTGCCTGTGGATTTATTGATTTGACCATCAACATCAAAAGAGCCGTGTTGGCCATCAACCTCCTCTGGACCACACTACTGTAATAGGATGATGATGATATGGGATGTGTGTGTGTGTGTGTGTGTGTGTGTGTGTGTGTGTGTGTGTGTGTGTGTGTGTGTGTGTGTGTGTGTGTGTGTGTGTGTGTCTGTGTGTGTGTGTGTGTGTGTGTGTGTGTGTGTGTGTGTGTGTGTGTGTGTGTGTGTGTGTGTGTGTGTGTGTGTGTGTCTGATTGGAAAATACAATGGTCCAGGTTTGGGGCAAGCTCTGTACCCTGCTGTCTGGGAGGATCCTGTGGCATGGACTAGACAGAGGTGGGAGTCGTAGATCTCTTTGTTTGGATTGGCTGTGAGTTGAGACTAAATATGGATCTCTTTGTTTGGATTGGCTGTGAGTTGAACCTAAATATGGATCTCTTTGTTTGGATTTGCTGTGAGTTGAGCGGACCTAAATATGGATCTGTGAGTTGAGACTAAATATGGATCCAAACAAATATAGACACAAATATACATGTGAATGAACTGACAGCTCAATGTGATGAAACAACAGTCTTCAGTTGACTGATCTTCTTGATCCTGTTGCTAAAATGGTGAGACTCAGTACGTCTGAATGAAGTGGTGTATTTAAATGAGAAATGAAGTGCTTTAAAATGGAGTGTCTGGTTTGATGGCAGTAATTGTGTGTGTGTGTGTGTGTGTGTGTGTGTGTGTGTGTGTGTGTGTGTGTGTGTAGGTGTGTGTGTGTGTGTGTGTGTGTGTGTGTGTGTGTAGGTGTGTGTGTAGGTGTGTGTGTCTGTGTGTGTCTGTGTGTGTGCGCACGCACGTGGCGTGCATCTGTCTAGTGCGCGTATGTGTGTGGCCGTGCGATTGTGTGTTTTATAGTTTTGACAAAATGGAATATAGGTTCTGAGAACCTTGGGTAAAGACTTTTTGGAAAAAAAACCCTGTCATTTATGGTCAACTTCAAAGCTCTGCATAGTGGTGGAAGAGTTACACTGGCTCACACACACACACACACACACACACAGATAGGCCCTGTGTAACACACATACAATACACACACAGAGAGGGAGACAGAGAGAGAGGGAGAGGGAGAGAGACCCAGTGTAATTCACACCCATGCACACACACACACACACACACACACACACACACACACACACACACACACACACACAAACACAGAGTAATGGTGTTACGCGGGCAATTCGCTGGAGCTTATTATGTCCTGTGAGTGGCTGGGGACGCATTTGAAGTTTAATAACGCTTGTAAGTTGATCCTAAGTAGTGGGTGGGTAGTCGATATTGTTTGCATTACGGCCGTCTGTTTAATTGCGCTGAGACTGGCCTTGGTCTTGTGAGTTTTTCGAGGGGGTGGTCTTCAGCTAATTCAACTAGGAGTATTTTTTTTTTTTTTTAAGTATATTTTTTGGCTTTTTTGCCTTTATTAGTACAGGACAGTGAAGTGGTAGACAGGAAGCAAGTGGGAGAGAGAGATGGGGTGGGATCGGGACATGACCGCAGGCCGGATTCGAACCTGGGTCCCCGTGGGCACTCGGACCCGTAAATGGTACGAGCGCTGTAGCCTGCTGCGCCACAGCGCCCCCCAACAACTAGGAGTATTTAAAGTGGTTTTTGTGCTGGAGCGTCAGCGGAAGCGTCAGCTCTCGTGTGAATCCGTCCTCGTGTGAAGACTTACTCGTGTCAAGACGAATTGAGTCTACCTGCGACGAGTCCACCGAGCAAGGACACAAGCAAGGCACCTCTCAGATAAGTTCACTCTTGTCTCACCTTGGTTGCGCTTACAGAGACATGGATTAGGCCAGAAAATACTGCTACACCTGCAGCGTTGTCGACCAATTATGCTTTTTCGCATACCTGTCGCTCCTCTGGTAGAGGAGGCGGGGCAGGCTTTCTGATCTCTGATGACTGGAGGTTTACTCAGTTGCTACCGACTCAAAACCACAGCTCATTTGAATATCATGCCATCATGATAACTGAACCATACAAATTATACTTGTGAAAGTGAAAGTAGAGGCCATAAAACTGTAAACAGTGTAGAACAGAGAAAATGGCCTCCAAGTTGGACTTGGAAGAGGATTTGTCCTGTCCTGTGTGCTGTGAAATCTTCAAGGATCCTGTCATTCTGACCTGCACTCACAGCATCTGTAAAGGCTGCCTGAAGACCTTTTGGGAAACGAAAGGATCCAGAGAATGTCCAGTCTGCAGGAGAAGATCCTCAAGAGTTGAGCCTCCATGTAACCTGCACCTGAAGAACCTGTGTGAGAATTTACTACAGGACAAAAATAAAAAAGAATCCTTCTGCAGTGAGCACCGTTCAAAACTCAAGCTCTTCTGTGAAGATGACAAACAGCTTGTGTGTGTGGTGTGTCGTGACTCAAAACTTCATACAAACCACAAATTCAGTCCCATCAATGAAGCAACACTTGATCGTAAGGTAAGATGTCTGCTCTGAATGTGTCGTTGTATTGTCAATAACACTGCAGTATGGATTCTCTTATCAAGAGCCTCTTTGAAACACGTGTCCACAGAAATGTATTTGGTTGCTGTACTGTAGTGCTCATCCTACACCAAAAATATATATATAAATTATAAAGATGTATTAAAAATAATTAATTATAAAATCTTTGAAGTTCTAAAGATAAAACAATTTCTTGAGCATATCCAGTTTCAAACAGTTGCAGTTTACTTTACAAGAGATATGGTCAGTGTCAGCATGTAGAAATGGTCTTTCTTTTCAACCTTTGTACCTTCTTGCATAACCTCCTCTCCAAAAGGTTGCATGCACAATACAGTATATTATCAAACATAACATGTAGGATATTGTTTTGACGACAGTTGTTGCAACTTACTTGATTATGATATGAATGCTGAGTTTAGAGTGAGCATTTTAGACTATTTGACTAAGTTTAGTTGCATGAAAATAATAATTGTATTAAACATTTGTGTAGTCAAATGCATTTGTGTGTGTTAATGGAGAGTATAATATATTGTATTCATGTAATAGCGTGAGATTTACAACTAAACTATAGCACTGTGTAGGCATAGAGAAATATGACAGCAATACCCATCCCACTGCGCAAAGAGACACATTTTGGATGCAAACTTTTGAACACCAGACAAGGTACCTTTTTTCCGACATCCAGTATTGACATCCACAGGACCTCTATATAATGTCCAAAAAAGGTTACCTATAGTCTTATTGACTTCCAAATGGGGTCATGATGTGCTGTCCAAATAACGGACCTAGTCTTGGACCGATGAACATGGTCTGTACGTCCATGGGTTAACCCTGCCTGACCTGCCGGCGCATTTAGATTTCGCCCGGCAGCTCAGGCTGGAAACCTGCACATCTCCTCTGTTCCCTGCCAGAATCTTTGGCTCCAATCACAAACTAGCTTATCCAAAAGATGAATTCTTGGTCTGATTGGTTGAAGGACTATCCAAGCGTACGGAGTCATGATTTGAACCATGCCCATAGAGCTTGACAGTCCCGCCCCTCCTCCGAGAGAGCACACCTCTCGTGCAGTAGAAATAAAGCGCAGACTCCCCAGACTAATGTTCAATCTTACAAGATTGAGCTTAGTATGGTGATGCCTTGTACACACACACACACACACACACAGACCCACACACGAAGAACATACTGTAGCAGTGAGCACAAACATAGCATAGCACAGATGAGTGATGCCCATCCAGAGGAATCTGTCCACTCAAGATATGAGAAATGACCATCATGATATCCAGTACGTATAATAAAGGCAGGTTACTGACTTTGTGTGTTTAAAACTGACCACATTTTCTCCAGGAAGAACAGCCCAACTTTCTCTTTCTCTCTCACAAGCACACACTAAAACGCAGGCACCCTCAATCCCAGCATGTCTTCACTGCTGATCCCAGCTCATCTAACGTTGCCAACAGGCAGCATTACTGCCTCAGTGTCAGCCTCAGTGTCAGCAAGCTTCCTTCCTCTACAAAATTCAAACACATTGTCCTCCACTAATCCAGATCATTGTGCAAATGTTCATCATACAGACACTGCTGGTTAACCCAGTGCATTATATTATGGTCCATTTGGTGGTGGTGGTTGATGATGCTACTGTACCTACTTCTACTGTGGCCTTTTGCTAAGGAGGTTGTGTATCCAGTGAATGAGGAGTGGAGCTACTGTATGTCCAGGTGCTGAAGCTTCTTGATGAGCTGGTGCTGCTGGATTGTGTTGAGTGCAGAACTGAGATGGACGAACAGGACAGATGCAGAGTTGCTTGGTGTCTGGAGATGATGGAGGAGGGTGTGGAGGAGCCATGCCACTGCATCCTCCATCCCTCGTTTCAGTCTGCAAGCAAACTGCTAAGGGTCCAGTTGTGGTCTGACGGCTGGCAGGATGAAGTGAAGGATGATCTTCTCCATACATTTTATGACTATGGGTGTGAGTGCAACTGGGCGGAAATGGTTGGGCTCTGAAGGGTGGGTTGTTGGGGTACTGGTGCGATGGTTGAGGTCTTCCAGAGGGTGGGAACTGTGGCTGTTCTGTATGGTTCCCAGAAGATGGGATGAAGGACTGGGGAGAGCTCCATAGCACAGAGCTGTAAAACCCTTGAGGGGATGCCACCTGGCCCTGGTGCCGTGCCCATTCTGCAGCTGGCCAGCTGTGGCTGCACATCCTCCTGTGTGAAGGGGGGGTGCTGGGGCTCCTCCAGGGGGGGTCCTTTGAGTAGCTCCTCACAGAGGGGGGTGTGATCAAGGGGGTCAAACCGGTTGAAGGAACTGTGCAGGGAGTTGGCAAAGTTCTGTGGATCTGTATTTGTGAAACTGAGTATTTTGACTATCGGGAATGCTTGCTTCATATTCATGTTGCTGAACTCCTGCTCTAGGCTAGTCTACTGCATTTTGGCTCTGATGTTTTTTGTCTGTCTGTTGAATAGCCTACTTTGAGTGTGGCCCAGTCCAAATGCTTAAATGCTTTCTGTTTCTCCTTTAGGGAGTGCTTGATGTGAGGGGTGATCCAGGGTGTGGAGTTTGGGTATTTGGTGACGTTCTTCACAGGGATGGTGCTGTGGATGTTGATGTAGTCTGTGATTAGTGTCTGTAGAGCAGATTCATGTACAGTGGTGCACATACTGAATACAATAGTATTATGTTCAGGGATCTAAACGATGCCAGAGGGTATTCATTTCCAGTTAAATCATTTATATTGCAACTAAAATACATACTGTATATGAGTCAGTTAATGTTATTTGTATATCCTTTCATTCTTTCCTGTAGAATAGAGTATGTGTTTCTCACTCTCTCTCACACACACACACACACACACATAAACACACAGACACACACACACGGACACACCACACACACACTCACACACACACAAACACACACACACACTCACACAGTGCCGCTTCTGACCATTTCGGTGCCCTAAGCAGAATTGCTTTGTGATGCTTTGGTGCATTGTCACTTTAAGAACGTTGCATTTTTCCCAAAGATTGTGTAGTTATAACTTTATCAATCGTCTCTGTCTTTACACGTTCACAACGCCCTTTTATGAAAGCTCTCGTTTACAAGCCTGAAAGGGCCCCGGACCTCCAAGTGTTTAAAGTGGAATAAGTAAAGTTAGATAATGCTACGTGGAGATAGAGAGGGCTCAACAAGTATTATTCTTGCATGTAACATGGTGTTAGCAAATTGTCACATTGTACATATTCTCTCGACACACAAACACACACACACACACACACACACACACACACACACACACACACACACACACACACACATCACCGTTTTCCAGACCCGTCCTGAATATCACTGTTAATGTTCATTTCATTCCAGGAAGAACTGAAGGTCAAACTGCAGCCTATACAGAACCAGCTGGACACCTTTAAAAAGGCTAAAGAAACCTGTGATAAAACTGCCCAACACATTACAGTAAGAGTGATGTCTCCTCCTCTAATAGTGATAACAACATAACTAACATGCACATATTCCAAGTGTGAGACACCATCATGTGGTGATGTGTGGTATTACAGGTCCAGGCTCAACACACAGAGAGGCAGATCAAGCAGGAGTTTGAGAAGCTTCACCAGTTTCTACGAGATGAAGAGGCAGCCAGGATAGCTGCACTGAAAAAGGAAGAGAAGCAGAAGAGGAAAATGATGAAGGAGAAGATTGAGAAGATGAGCAGAGAGATCTCATCTCTTACAGACACAATCAGAGCCATAGAGAAGGAGATGGGAGCTGATGACATCTCATTTCTACAGGTTGGTACTTGTGAAGTCTTGTTTAAAACAAAATATGCACTTTGGTGACTGTAAAAAGTTAGAACACACACACACACACACACACACACACACACACACACACACACACACACACACACACACACACACACACACACACACACACACACACACACACACACACACACACACACACACACCCAGCACAAACCATTTCCTGCTGATACCTAACTCATGTTTAACCCTCTGCTTTCCAGAACTACAAGAGCACAGTGGAAAGGTGAGTGATCTGCCTCCTGTTTCTATTTCTCTGTGGTTCTGAACCCAAACCCACAGCAGCACTGACTCCTGAATGTTATTCCAGAGCCCAGTTCACACTGCAGGATCCAGAGAGGGTTTCAGGAGCTCTGATCAAAGTGGCAAAGCACCTGGGCAACCTGAAGTTCAGTGTCTGGGAGAAGATGCAGGAGATTGTTCAGTACAGTGAGTTAACATCCGCACACACACACGCATACACACACACACGCACGCACACACACACACACACACACACACACACACACACACACACACACACACACACACACACACACACACACACACACACACACACACACACACACACACACACACACACATACACACACCACACACACAGTCATACACACAACACACACTCTCACACACACACACACACACACACAGTCATACACACAACACACACTCTCACACACACACACACACACACACACACACACACACATACACAGTCATACCCCCCCACCCCACACACACAATAATAACCCCCTCCCCCCACACACACACACACACAGAAACACACACATAGCTGTGTCGTACACTCCCCTCTCCCCCCCCCCTCTCTCTCTCTCTCTCTCTCTCACACACACACACACAAATTATTTTGAAGCAGTGAGCAGTGAGTAGAACAATCAGTTATCGCCAGTACTGAATTATCATGTTCTCTCTCTGTAGCTCCTGTGACTCTGGATCCCAACACTGCACACCCAGAACTCATCCTGTCTGAGGATCTGACCAGCGTGAGATACAGTGCGAGACAGCAGCTTCCTGATAACCCAGAGAGAATTGATGGGAATGAGTGTGTCCTGGGCTCTGAGGGCTTTAACTCAGGGACTCACTGCTGGGATGTGGAGGTTGAAGACGGTAAAGCCTGGTCCCTGGGAGTGAAGACAGAGTCTGGGGAGAGGGGAAGGGAGAGAGTTCCTGTAGAAGTGGAGTCTGGAGTGTGTATAATTTTTTTGGTGAATACACAGCACGCTCCCCATCCCAGCCAGACACCCCCATCACAGTGCAGCAGAAACTCCAGAGGATCAGAGTGCAGCTGGACTGGGACAGAGGAAAACTCTCATTCTCTAACCCTGATAATAAGACACACATACACACTTTCACACACACTTTCACTGAGAAACTGTTACCATTCTTTTTGGCATACCACTTATCTCTGAGTATCTCACCAGTGAAGGCTGCAGTATCAATAGACCTCTGAAGTTCGCCTACAAAAAAGCCACCATCTTTGCCCAAATAAGGAGATCCGGTATCTTGAGATTTTTTTCTATGGGAAAATAACATGGGGATTTTCAATTATCGCACCTGTTAAACTCTCGCGGGGATGATGACATTGGAAATGCAGACGTTTTTCACTACACAGTTTTGTCCACTGCCGTCTAGTGGATACTGTGATCTTTGGTAGGTGAAGACGGCACACTTTGATCTTTGCTACCCCAGAGCTAACTTACCATGCAACTTGCCATAGGCAGTTAGCTTCAATTAACTCCTGTATCTCCTTATATGGGCAAAGATGGCAGCTTTGGATCCTTTTTGTAGGCGAACTTCAGAGGTCTATACTGCCCTGCAAAGGCAAAAGACCTTAACTCGCTAGAGTGTGAAACTGAGAAAAATGACTTTAAAGTTTATTTTTTGTCCCGACAAAAGTTTTTTAGGTAGGACTCCAAAAATTTGACAAGTTGTTGATAAGGTGAAGAAATGTTTGTATACAAAAAAATTTGAGCTCAAAATTGACCTTTGACCCTTGTTTGGCTGTTACTGTACCCTGCCTTTGTATCATATGCACAAAATGGAGGAGTGGTGCAAAGGCAAAAGGCATTAACTGACATAAAATAAATATTTGCCTGCTGTTCAACATACTTACATCCAATATAAGAACACTTAACCAAGGTCTAGTCATCATGGTATTTATTTTAAATTATATAGACCATTGGTTGTTCCTACAAAGTGCTATAATGATCAGGATAGCGCAGCAACACTAAACTTACCTAAAATACAAGAGATATTTTCTCAATACAGATAATTAAATTATAATTTAATACAAAGGTACAGTATATTTATTGATTTTAGAGTAATAATTAATTAAACATTTGATTAGACCGTTCCTCATCCTCCATGTTCACAAGCAACGAGACCCGGAAGGCCCAGGTTGGATAAGTAGGGGCCGCACAGTCTGCAAATAGCCAGTTCAGTGATGATGATAATTAGAGTAATTGATAATGATTATTATTGTATTACTCTATTATAATAAAAAAATAATATACTATCTATATATATATATATATATATATATATATACATACCTATCTCATTGATAATGAATACTGATTGACCCTTGATGAGCCACAGGCCCATAACTAATTCTATAGCCTATTTTGCATAAGGACCTGAAATCACCTGAGGAAGGAAGTTTAGTCTTACCCTCCCATACAGGAGAAAAACAATGTCCCATGTTTACAAACGTGGTCAATCAAATTTAAGGGTTAAAGGTTAAATGCCACCAAACTGCTCAAGATGCACAGTCAGCAAACTCGACTTGGATTACTACTTTTTAATTCAGAGATAACATGGACAGGATCCACCGAAAAAAAGTTGGAATTACTTTTACCATCGGGGTTAGCTTACTTTGTTAGCAATATGGATTTGTGAAAGATCTGGCATGAACATCTGCAAGAAGAAAATATGATTCAAACATGTACGGATTGTTTTGGATGCAGATTACGTGCTTTGCTATGGATTATATCTTCCATTGATTACATCGGATTGCATGGAAAGGTAGGATGCCTGTATGTTGTTTTAATAATTGGTTTTCGGCGTCTGATGAGGCTCCGCTAAATGAGGAGGTGTGTCAGCCTCAACGTTAGCTGCTACGTGATTCAGATTAGCTCCGGGCTGTCACAGACATCGACAGATCTGAACCATCGCCCTGAACGAAAATCACAACATGTATGACAACCTGTAAAACATACAATCTATAGCTTGATCACCTTGCTTTAATTCCTACTGCATACTGAGCAATTTGTCTGGCTAGCTAAGTGGTGTTGTTCTCGCAAACTAGCTTATGTGGTTTGGTGACGGTAAACTTTGACGGTAGGTCAAAGCTAGAGTAGCCGTAACATCACGGCGGTACAGTAACATCTGTCGTGAAGCCTGGTTTACCAAAGCCAGAACAGCTTAACTCAACTTCAGCGTGCCCGCACAAAGGCTAAAAGCCTTATCATAACTGTTAAGGCGTTCTACTGTGGTTTGTCTTACGGTTTTGGAAGTTACGGCTGTCAGAGCCCTTTATTTTTTCGCTAAAACGATTAAATTGACTAACGATATTCATTCACGTGATAAAGGAGGTCTCAAATACCCCAAAAATGACATTAACTCATTTTTGACAAAATATGATGTTAAGGGGTTTTGCCTTTGTACGGCAGTATAGAGCAGCTCAGGTAGAGTTCACACACCTGCTGCACTATCAGCTCAGGTAGAGTTTACACACCTGCTGCACTATCAGCTCAGGTAGAGTTCACACACCTGCTGCAGCATCAGCTCAGGTAGAGTTCACACACCTGCTGCAGTATCAGCTCAGGTAGAGTTCACACACCTGCTGCAGTATCAGCTCAGGTAGAGTTCACACACCTGCTGCACTATCAGCTCAGGTAGAGTTCACACACCTGCTGCAGCATCAGCTCAGGTAGAGTTCACACACCTGCTGCACTATCAGCTCAGGTAGAGTTCACACACCTGCTGCAGTACCAGCTCAGGTAGAGTTCACAATCTTCTGCAATCATTTTTCACTTTTCACTACAGTATGTTTCATTTGAAGTTATGGTGGGGTGGCTCTGATATTTTTCATGTGAACTCTACTTTACTGGACACCTGATAATGTGGATCAGACCCCACAACTCACATGGCCTCTCTCTCTCTCTCTCTCTCTCTCTCTCTCTCTCTCTCTCTCTCTCTCTCTCTCTCTCTCTCTCTCTCTCTGATGATTCTTACTGGAGCTTTTGATTAAACATGTCTGCCTCTGTACTGTGCTGTCTTGCTGCTTTACCAAATGGAATGCAGTAAGTGATGCAATAAACTGCTTTTCATATGAACTGTTGGGTGTGTTGGATTCTGTGTGTCACTGTATGTACTGTATGTCACAAGAGCATTACCTTCTATCATGTGCAGATCAACAGAGTGACAGCATCTCATAACATATACGCATTACATAGCCTACACACACTATACACACATAACACACACACATTACAGTACATGCATTGCATACACACATTACACACACACATTACATGCATTGCATACACACATACAGTAACATATACACATTACAGAGAGGAAACTGTCTTTGTTACTCCCCTTGTAGTTGAGTATTAATATTAAACTGTCATAAATACCACTCATGGCTTGCATCCTTCCCCCTGGACACAGTAGCCTACATGTGGAGTTGTTTACAAGACCGGCAGAGATCATCTCTGAAGAACCACATCGACTTACAAAGTAATGTTGCAAGAGTAATTCATACCAATAGTAGGCTGTTGCAAAAATAAAGCACATTGTGATTCTCCAGGTTGGGGCTGCTAGGCTGGTTCTCTGTAGATGGGTAGGTTACATCTGGGAAGATGCATCATCCCACCTATTTCAAGTTAGTTTACCATCAAGAAAGATTACGTTTTAACTTATATTCAGGTAAAAAATGTGCATATAGGACGCCTTTAATGGCCCTAATCTTGTTCTGGTCATTTATCAGTGTTACCTACAGTACTGCCACTGAACTCTACAGCTGCACTGTCTGAAGTGTTCTCAGATGGACCTTTTATTATGACCACCCCACAGTGAAGCCTTATACAACTTCCTTTCTGTCATGTTTGCTGGCACTGACCCTATGTTCGATTAGAAGTACATGAAGCAGGTTACTTTAAAAAACAGTCCTGGATCTTCAAAATCCTGCCTACGGGATCTTTTAGTGAGTTTTGGTCATCAGTGTCACCTACATTGCCTTAATGAAGTACAGAAGAGGTGCTCTAGCGTTGCAACCTTTCAGTCCTTGTCAATTTTCAATTATATTTATTCCTCTCTGCTTGTCTATAAAGACAGACCTGTTCATATCCAAGACTGCCTCAATCCGTGACCAGCAATGATCCAACAGGCTTGATGCCTACCAGTGGACTCCACAGAGTAACTACAGCACTCTTCTGCCCCCTAGTGTTAAACGGGATATCAGGCCTCCATAAATAGCCTGGTCATATCCAGGACAGTACAGCAGACTGTGTAGGGCAACAGACGGCTGACAACAATCCATACGTGTAATGCAACTGACCAACAATTATACCACAATGCTGTAATACCCGCTGACTTCATTGTGGAACTACACCACTATGAACAGCCTAGTTGTCAGCTATCGAGTCACCACCGGGAGGCAATAAAGTTGAAGAGTGTGAGAGTGCCAAGACGAAAGTCCGCCTAGGAACTGACTAGACTTCTGGAGAACGCTTCCTGTAAACAGCACACGTAAAGTTATGGATAGACATATGCAACCCTGTGTTTCCAAAAAAAGTTGAAAATTATTTTTTTATACACCCAATTTGTTTTGAAAGATATTCTTTTTTTTATTTCTTTTTGAAGTCTATTTTGACAGTATGATTTCATATCAGGAAGTATATCATTGCAGTCTGCCTCACAAGCTGTTAGCCCATTGAAAGTGACATTGAGGATTGAACACCCGATAGACCTTATATATACAGTAGTTGGTGAAAGATGGCTTCTAGATCTGTCTCAGAAGAGGATTTGTCCTGTCTTGTGTGCTGTGAAATCTACAAGGATCCCGTCATTCTGACCTGTTCTCACAGCATCTGTAAAACATGCTTGAAGACTTTCTGGGAAACCAAAGGACACAGAGAGTGTCCAGTATGCAGTAGAAGATCCTCCAAAGAAATGCCACTTCGTAACCTACACCTGAAGAACCTGAGTGAGACTTTCCTACAGGAGAGAAGTCAGAGAGAGCGCTTCTGCAGTGAGCACCGTTCAGAACTCCAGCTCTTCTGTGAAGATGACAAGCAGCTTGTGTGTGTGGTGTGTTGTGACTCAAAACTCCATAAACACAACTTCAGTCCTCTCAGTGAAGCAGCACTTAAACGTAAGGTAAGAATTCTCATGTTTTTTTGTATTGCCAATTACACTGCACTGATTGTCTCAGCAAAAAGCACATGCTGCGCACACTTTGTTTCACGTACTGTACTGTACATCTCCCTTTGGTTGCTGTAGTGCTCATTCTGAACCACCAGGTGGCACTATGTCTCATCTTTCTTCTAAATGTGGCACCTTCTTGTGTGATCTTTCCTTTATGCACTGCATCAATGTACAGGAAGAACACTTATTCTCCTGAATGCAATTACAGAGACCACTAAAGAAACTGACTTTGTGAGCATGATACAGTCAAATGTGCACACATTGTGCACTGTGAGCTTATTTTATTAAAATGACTAAATGTTTTAGACTGTACTTTACTGTTCCGTTGCTTTCGAATGCAGCTACCAAAGCCAAACATGTTTATTTTCAGCGCTCCATATCAAGCATCCAAACGGGTGAACTAGTGAAACTGATATAATAAGGCAGCAGCATAGGCAGTGGAGGCAGCAGCATATGGACACAGCAGCATGTGGAGACAGGCAGTGGAGATACAGTAGCAGCATATGGAGACAGCAGCATATGGACACAGCAGCATATGGAGGCAGCAGCAGCAGCATAGGCAGTGGAGAAGACAGCAGCATATGGACACAGTATGGACACAGCAGCATAGGCAGTGGAGGCAGCAGCATGTGGAGACAGGCAGTGGAGATAGCAGCATATGGAGACAGCAGCAGCAGCATAGGCAGTGGAGAAGACAGCAGCATATGGACACAGTATGGACATTGGCAGTGGAGGCAGCAGCATAAGGCAGCAAAATATGGAGACAGCAGCATTTGGAGACAGCGGCAGCAGCATGTGGACACAGCAGCAGCAGCAGCAGCAGCATAGGCAGTGGAGACAGCAGCATAGGCGCTGGAAGCAGCAGCATATGGAGGCAGCAGTGGAGGCAGCAGCAGCATAGACAGTGGAGACCGACAAAACTGCTGTCATGTCATGACCTGATAAGGTGTTTTATTTCTGCAATTTAAGCCTGCAGGAACCATTCACAGAATGTAATTTGTGACTTTTAAACTGATGTTGTTCAGAATAAATCTGCATTCATGGGTTATGACTAAATTCATTATATTACTACTAAATGTAGAGAAGTTGTAGGCCTATACAAGTGTATATGCACAAACATTTGGGGTAGTTTTCTGGAACAGTGGGCATCCGTTGCAATGTTACATGAGGAGCAGGTGGGGGTGTTACAGTACGTCGCTCAAGGGCACCTCATCCAGGGATGTGAATATGGAAGAGTGCTGTTAAGTCATCCCCTGCCCATTATTTATCCTGATATCTGTGGTCCTCCATACTCCATTCAATAGCATGCAGCTGCAGCTCTCAGTTGGAGCTTCCATGTTACAGTCATTTATATTAATATATAAACATTCCTCTCCCACTCAAACACACACACACACACACACACACACACACACACATACACACACCTTCAACATGCATATGTCTTTCGTAAGAATCCTGAATAACGCTGTTGTTATGCTGATCCCATTCCAGGAAGAACTAAAGGTCAACCTGCAGCCCATACAGAACAAGCTGGACACCTTTAAAGAGGCCAAAGAAACCTGTGATAAAACTGCCCAACACATTACAGTAAGAGTGATGCCTCTTCCTCTAACTGTGCGTTCACACCAAGACCGTCAAAAGCGTCAAGAGCGCCGGAAATCATTCATTTTCTATGGAGAGTCGGCGTTACCGGCGTCAAAAGCGTTCTGGGCCTGAGCGTGGCTTCATGAGCTTCACGGGCGTCAAAAAAAAGTTGAGCCTCAGTTAACTTTATGGTAATTAGCTATGACACGGTTCGGCGTCAACTAATCAGAATGTCAAACTGGCAGGATTGCTGCTTGTGGTTTGTCCGAATGTTTCACGTCATGGCTTTGACGCTTTCGGCGCTGAACTGGGTTGAGCGTCGGGCTATGAGCTTCACCAGCGACTTTGACGCTTTTGACGGTTTTGGTCTGAACGCACAGTAATAGTGATAGCAACATAACTAACATACACAGATTCCAAGTGTGAGACACCACCATGTGGTGATGTGTGGTATTATAGGTCCAGGCTCAACACACAGAGAGGCAGATCAAGCAGGAGTTTGAGAAGCTTCACCAGATTCTACGAGACGAAGAGGCAGCCAGGATAGTTGCACTGAGGGAGGAAGAGGAGCAGAAGAGTCAGATGATGAAGGACAATATTGAGAAGATGAGCAGAGAGATCTCATCTCTTACAGACACAATCAGAGCCATAGAGAAGGAGATGGGATCTGATGACATCGCATTTCTACAGGTTGGTACTGTACTTGTGAAGTATCAAAAGTGAAATTAGAACACACATCTTTCTTACTGATAAAATGCCTACCTCATTTCATCCTCTGTTTTCCAGAACTACAAGAGCACAGTGGGAAGGTGAGTGATCTGCCTCGTGTGTCTATTTCTCTGAGGTTCTGAACCCAAACCCACAGCAGCACTGACTCCTGAATGTTATTCCAGAGCCCAGTGCACACTGCAGGATCCAGAAACAGTTTCAGGAGCTCTGATCAATGTGGCAAAACACCTGGGCAACCTGAAGTTCAGAGTTTGGGAGAAGATGCAGAATGTGGTTCAATACAGTGAGTATACACACACACACACACACACACACACACACACACACACACACACACACACACACACACACACACACACACACACACACACACACACACACACACACACACACACACACACACACACACACACACACACACACACGCGTACACATACAGTATACACTTTGTTCAAAACTTTTTTTTTAATGATGTAAAAAAACACAGTTATCACCATTACTGAATTCTCATACATGTTCTGCAGCTCCTGTGACTCTGGATCCCAACACAGCATTCCCAGAGCTCATCCTGTCTGAGGATCTGAGCGGTGTGAGATGGGGTGATGAGGTGCATCAGCTTCCTGATAACCCAGAGAGACTAGAGAAGCATGCCAGTGTCCTGGGCTCTGAGGGCTTCAACTCAGGGACTCACTGCTGGCATGTGGAGGTTGGAGACAGTGTTAGCTGGTTCCTGGGGGTGAAGACAGAGTCTGGGGAGAGGAAGGGATGGGATCCCGAAATGAGTGGAGTCTGGAGAGTGCAATTTTCTAATGGGAATTATACAGCACACTCACCATCCCAGCCAGACACCACCATCACAGTGCAGCAGAAACTCCAGAGGATCAGAGTGCAGCTGGACTGGGACAGAGGAGAACTCTCATTCTCTAACGCTGATAATAACACACACATACACACTTTCACACACACTTTCACTGAGAAACTGTTTCCATACTTTTACACATACTCTTCTCTGAGGATTTTACCATTGAAGGCTGCAGTATCAGTAGAGCAGCTCAGGTAGAGTTCACACACCTGCTGCAGTATCAGCTCAGGTAGAGTTCACACACCTGCTGCAGCATCAGCTTAGGTAGAGTTCACACACCTGCTGCACTATCAGCTCAGGTAGAGTTCACACACCTGCTGCATTATCAACTCAGGTAGAGTTCACACACCTGCTGCACTATCAGCTCAGGTAGAGTTCACACACCTGCTGCACTATCAGCTCAGGTAGAGTTCACAATCTTCTGCAAGTAAGAAGTGCTGAACTCTGTTATTGAAACATTTTTATTTGCCAATTATATTACTTCTATGTTTCATTTGAAGTTAGTGTGGTTGTGATATTGTTTATGTACTTATTTCATTTTCATTGGTAATTGGCAATAATAATAGAATCCAGATGTTGGCAACAGATGAGATGGGACAGGAACTCATCTACATCACTGGAGTTTTCATGTGAACTCTACTTTACTGGACACCTGATAATGTGGATCAGACCCCACAACTCACATGGCTCTCTCTCTCTCTCTCTCTCTCTCTCTCTCTCTCTCTCTCTCTCTCTCTCTCTCTCTCTCTCTCTCTCTCTCTCTCTCTCTGCTGATTTGTACTGGAGCTTTTGATTACACATGTCTGCCTGTGTACTGTGCTGCCTTGCTGCTTGTAAGTGCAGTAAATGATGCAATAAACTCTGCCTTTCATATGAACTGTTGAGTGTGTTGGATTCTGTGTCACTTTATGCACTGTATGTCACAAGATCATCACCTTCTATCATGTGCAGATCAACAGAGTGAACTAGCATCACATCACATACACACATTACATACACAGTTACACACGTTATATATTGTACACACATTACATACACACATAACATACTGTACACACACAACATACACACATTACTTACACACATTCCACACATTAAATATACACATAACATGCACACATACTGTACATACACACATTACATTCACATAAAACATACACCTCACACACATTTCATACACACATAACACACACACATTACATACACACATTACATACATACATAACACACACACATTACATACACACATAACATACATACATAACACACACACATTACATACACGCATTACATACATAACATAACACACACACATTTCATACACACATAACACACACACACACACACACACTACATACACGCATTACATACATACATAACACACACACATTACATACACATATAACATACACACAAAGCATACACAGTACACACTATAGTGCCCCCAGGGTATGGGGGAGAAAGCTGAGGTGCAGTGCACAGAGAACTTGAGTGCTCATTTTGTGCTCTGATGTGAAAAGCGTTCATTGGACCGCAGTGGTGTTTAGACTGTTTTGTTTTTTTTCCGTAATGAGGTTTTGTTCGGCGTTAAAATGAACCCACATGAGTGTCTCTTAGTAATATGTATTGCCTATATGTTGTGGTACCTAAAATATTGTGCTTATCTGCATTCATTGATTTGTGTGGATACTGTACATGGTGGAGACCCAGGGTTTGCATGTGGGCTGTGTAGCTCAAACTGGAGATTCCTCTGTAGTGAGAGGTCATGCTGAAAGACCTCAGAGGTAGGTCTAGTCATGTGTGGGCCTCTTCCCTGTGTTTATTTCTTATTTTGACTCTGTGTTTTGTTTGTTCGTTTTGTCATCATTGTATGTTTGTGTATAGACCACCCGGTAGCCTAAGAAAATTCATAAAAGAAGACATCTTCGTCTGATGCACTGAGCTCCACAAGGTGTGTGTGTGTGTGCGCGTGTGTGCGTGCGTGCGTGTGTGCGTGTGTGCGTGTGTGTGTGTGTGCGCATGTGTGTGTGTGTGTGTTTGTGCGTGTGTGTTTGTGTGTGTGTGTGTGTGTGTGTGTGTGTGTGTGTGTGTGTGTGTGTGTGTGTGTGTGTGTGTGTGTGTGCTTGTATGAAGTGACCCTTATGTTCTGTGCCTGTCCATTAGTGTCCAGCATCATCAGAGCAGCAGAGCACCATCAGATGAACTGCACTGCTGTTATGAAGAACACACACAATCAGGAATGGGACACAAAGTAGCAGAGCTGCTGGAACTTTATACAAAATCTAACCAATCATGACCGTAATGACTGATGAGTTCTTATTGAATCAGAGGGTGTGGGGTGAGTGTAGATACATAATGGGTTAAATGACTTCACTGGCAGGAGCACCAAGGAACCGGTTTCACAATGAATATGCTGCTACCAGGAGGTCAGGATTTGACTGATTAGCTTTGCCGATTTGCAAGGCACTTCCTCGTCGCCATTTTCCAGAAAAACATCATGTCCAGTGCGGTTTTCCTCATGCTGATTGGTGGCTGTTCCACTCTCAGCTCATGCACGAGCTTAGTGTGGGCACAAGCTCTCCTTCTGTACCTTATGTCAATCAATAACCTGGCACTTAAAGGGATAATCCGGAGTGAAATGCACTTTAAATCAATTTTTCGGACTTTTGGGAGTGCATACGTTGAGTTGACACCAAAATCATGTCATTCAGATGTATTTTGAGAAAGTTCGAGCTCACCGTTTTTAGCCAAAACTCGTTAGCCTGGAAGTGACCCGGGCATGTCTTTCGCCGCTACAAAACGCTATTTTTATACCTCTTCTACTGTTCCAAACAACACTACACTTACGTGGTGGTGAGTAGAGGGTCCCTAAAGCCAAACCGAAGTATCCCCACGTCTTTATGTGGTCGGATAGAGAGTCCAGAATAAATTTAATCGAGTCAGTACCTTTCCGGAAATGTCGCAGCTGCAGCTGACAACGCTTTAACAACACTTTATTAACATTTCCGGAAAGGTACGGACTCGATTAAATTCATTCTGGACTCTCTATCCGACCACATAAAGACGTGGGGATACTTCGGTTTGGCTTTAGGGATCCTCTACTCACTACCACGTAAGTGTAGTGTTGTTTGGAACAGTAGAAGAGGTATAAAAATAGTGTTTTGTAGCGGCGAAAGGACTTGCCCCGGTCACTTCCAGGCTAACGAGTTTTGGCTAAAAACGGTGAACTCGAACATTCTCAAAATACATCCGAATGACATGATTTTGGTGTCAACTCAACGTATGTACTCCCAATAGTCCGAAAAATTGATCTAAAGTGCATTTCACTCCGGATTATCCCTTTAAGGAAGTGAACCTTAGAGACGACACTGGTCACGCCCAGAATCCATTCTGCTCTAAAGGTTATGATATCTACTGTTTATATAATTAATGTTTGGAATAGTTTTGTTTTGGAGCTTGTTTTGGAGTATATGGTTTCATATCGAGGAGTATTTAATTTCAGGTTTCCTCACAAGTTGTTCGACCAGTGAAAGTGAAAGAAGGGATTGTGAACCAGACAGACCTGTGGAGCCAGTGTAGTTGTTGGTGAAAAATGGCTTCTAGATGTGTCTCAGAAGAGGATTTGTCCTGTCCTGTGTGCTGTGAAATCTACAAGGATCTGGTCATTCTGACCTGTTCTCACAGCATCTGTAAAGGCTGTCTGCAGCGGTTCTGGGAAACCAAACGATCCAGAGAATGTCCAGTCTGCAGGAGAAGGTGCTCTAGGGAGATATATCCCCTCAACCTGGTTCTAAGGAACATGTGTGAGAGTCTTCCAAGAAGTCCGCAGGAACCATTCTGCAGTCAGCACCGTGCAGAACTCAAGCTCTTCTGTAAAAACGACAAACAGCTTGTATGTTTGGTGTGCCGAGACTCTAGACTCCATACAAACCACAAATTCAGTCCCATCGATGAAGCAGCTGTTGATCGTAAGGTAAGACCTCTGCTCCTAAATGAATGTGTCCTCGTATTGCCAGTAACACTGCAGCATGGATTCTCTTATAAACACGTGTCCACAGAGTTTCCTTTGGTTGCTGCAGTGTGTGTTCATCCTCAACCACACTGTATAACAGAGGATTTCATAAGACATATTTGTCAGTTATGAAGATAAAATAATGTATTGGGTACTTCTAGCCATTTTTCTACTTAACATGAGTGTGCCTTTCACATCACTCCTAATTATCAGTTGAAGTAAAAACATTTCAAGTTAACCACATGAAGAACAAAGTCAGCAAACACTATGGAAATGTGAGTTTCCCCCAGTGGTGATAATCATGTATTTAACCCTTATGTTGTCCTTGGGGTCAATTTGACCCCAAGCAGTGTTTAACATCATAAAATATATGGTTCACTTTTTTTGTTTTGCTTCAAGTTTCATGACTTTTCCTCATTTGAAGGGTACAACAGAGTAAACATGAAATTTGCACAAAAATATGTTTCCAATGTCCTGTAAAAAAAATAGTTACGTTGGTGGTATTGGGGTCAATTTGACCCCATTTTTATGAAACATGATGAAAATGAATATTTGACAAATTATGGATATTATTATTGTAATAGTATGAGAACATGTAGTTATTATCATTATTGCATATACAAGTACATATTACATATAAGTTATTTTGGCAGGTCTGAAAAAGTCCAAAAAGTCAGCCTTTGGGCTGTTGACACTGGATTGGCCATATTGCCAGTCAGGATTCCAGGGTTCATAAAGGGGTGTGGGGGGGTGGGATTGTTTTGTAGGGCTTTTGATGGTGGTTATTACACTCTTGTTAAGTACCTACCACAAAAAAAATTGGGTAAAAAAAATAATTTGAATCATTTTTTGAGAGTTTTTTTAGCTGGGGTCAAATTGACCCCAAGGACAACGAACGTCGGTAAGATTTGAGGACAACATGAGGGTTAACACATTCTGTTCCAAACAATTACACCTCATAAGAGATAGAGACTAGATAGAGTCATGTTGTGGAGGAGCCATGCCACGGCATCCTCCGTCCCTCGTTTCAGCCTGCATGCAGACTGCTATGGGTCCAGTTGTGGTCTGACGGCTGGCAGGATAAAGTGAAGGATGATCTTCTCCATACATTTTATGACTATGGGTGTGAGTGCAACTGGGCAGAAATGGTTGGGCTCTGAAGGGTGGGTTGTTGGGGTACTGGTGCGATGGTTGAGGTCTTCCAGAGGGTGGGAACTGTGGCTGTTCTGTGTGATTCCCAGAAGATGGGATGAAGGACTGGGGAGAGCTCCATAGCACAGAGCTGTAAAACCCTTGAGGGGATGCCACCTGGCCCTGGTGCCGTGCCCATTCTGCAGCTGGCCAGTTGTGGCTGCACATCCTCCTGTGTGAAGGGGGGGTGCTGGGGCTCCTCCAGGGGGGGGTCCTTTGAGGAGCTCAAACACACACACACACACACACACACACACACACACACACACACATACACACACACACACACACATACACACACACACACACACACACACACACACACACACACACACACACACACCTTCAAGACCGTTTTCCAAACCAAACCTGAATATCACTGTACGTTAATTTTATAAGGTCAAACTGCAGCCCATACAGAACAAGCTGAACACCTTTAAAAAGGCTAAAGGAACCTGCGATAAAACTGCCCAACACATTACAGTAAGAGTGATGCCTCCTCCTCTAATAGTGATAACAACATAACTAACACAGATTCCAAGTGTGAGACACTATCATGTGGTGATGTGTGGTATTACAGGTCCAGGCTCAACACACAGAAAAGCAGATCAAGCAGGAGTTTGAGAAGCTTCACCAGTTTCTACGAGATGAAGAGGCAGTCAGGATAGCTGCACTGAGGGAGGAAGAGGAGCAGAAGAGTAAGATGATGAAGGAGAAGATTGAGAAGATGAACAGACAGATCACATCTCTTACAGACACAATCAGAGCCATAGAGAAGGATATGGGAGCTGATGACATCTCATTTCTACAGGTTGGTACTTGTGAACGTTACTTGTTTTAAACAAAAGACACACTTTTGTGAGTGTATAGCTGAAGTCAGAACACACACACACACACACACACACACACACACACACACACACACACACACACAGAACGTTAGGCCTACCTCATTTCACCCTCTGTTTTACAGAACTACAAGAGCACAGTGGGAAGGTGAGTGATCTGCCTCCTGTTTCTATCTGTGGTTCTGAACCCAAACCCACAGCAGCACTGACTCCTGAATGTTATTCCAGAGCCCAGTGCACACTGCAGGATCCAGAGAGGGTTTCAGGAGCTCTGATCAATGTGGCAAAACACCTGGGCAACCTGAAGTTCAGAGTCTGGAAGAAGATGCTGGAGATTGTTCAGTACAGTGAGTTCACACACACACACACAGACACACACACACACACACACACACACACACACACACACAGTCAAACACAAAACACACACAGTCATACACCTCCACCCTCTCCCTCATTCACACACAAACAGCATTTTGAAGCAGTGAGCAAAGTAGAAAAATCAGTGATCACCATTACTGAATTTTCATGTTCTCTCTCTGTACAGTAGCTCCTGTGATTCTGGATCCCAACACTGCATACCCACAACTCATCCTGTCTGAGGATCTGACCAGCGTGAGATACAGTGATGAGTGGCAGCAGCTTCCTAATAACCCAGAGAGAATTGATAGGAATGAGTGTGTCCTGTGCTCTGAGGGCTTTAACTCAGGGACTCACTGCTGGGATGTGCAGGTTGGAGACGGTAAATGCTGGTCCCTGGGAGTGAAGACGGAGTCTGGGGAGAGGAAGGGAGGGGGTTCCCATAGGAGTGGAGTCTGGAGTGTGTATTATTGGGATGGTGAATACAAAGTACTCTCCCCGTCCCAACCGGAGACTGTCATCACAGTGAAGCAGAAACTCCAGAGGATCAATAGAATAGAATAAAAAGAATAGAATAGAATATATACTTTTTTGATCCCGTGAGGGAAATTCAGTTCTCTGCATTTAACCCAATTTAACCGAATTAGTGAACACACAGCACACAGTGAACACACAGTGAGGTGAATCACACAACCCAGAGCAGTGAGCTGCCTGCCCAACCAGCGGCGCTCGGGGAGCGGTGAGGGGTTAGGTGCCTTGCTCAAGGGCACTTCAGCCGTGGTGGACTGGTCGGGGATCGAACCGACGATCAGAGTGCAGCTGGACTGGGACAGAGGAAAACTCGCATTCTCTAACCCTGACAATAACACACACGTGCACACTTTCACACACATTTTCACTGAGAAACTGTTCCCATTCTTTTTGTCATACTACTTATCTCTGAGTATCTCACCAGTGAAGGCTGCAGTATCAGTAGAGCAGCTCAGGTAGAGTTCACACACCTGCTGCACTATCAGCTCAGGTAGAGTTCACACACCTGCTGCAGCATCAGCTCAGGTAGAGTTCACACACCTGCTGCAGCATCAGCTCAGGTAGAGTTCACACACCTGCTGCAGTATCAGCTCAGGTAGAGTTCACACACCTGCTGGGACTCAGGAAGGCAGTGCTGAACTCTCATTTTGAAACACGTTTTGAAACAAGTCAGTCTTTATGTAAAAAAATATTCAAGTCAAGTCACATTTATTTATATAGTACAATTCAATTGGCCCAAGGTTCTCACAGAAATAAAATAAATAATAATATAGTAATAAAGTAATAAAAACAAAAATATAAGTGAAACAATTTTAGTACTGATAAACTGATTTTAATTGTATAATAAAATAATATATGGCTACTAAAACCACAGTGAAACCACACTATAACTATTTGCTTTAATCCATAGGCTTAATCATGAATGATCACTAAAAATGCCAACATGTTTCGACCTTGGCTAGGTCTTCATCAGGGCAAATCATTCATGATTAAGCCTATGAATTAAAGCTTTATAAACTTTTTTGGAAGAGTGCCTTGGTCAATTTACCTATTGGTAGTATTTTTAATACCAAAGAGCACCTTCACAAAGTTATTAAAGGAACGCCGCAGCCCTCCAAATTCGTTCTATTTGCTATTTGGGCAGTTCCACTGCTCTAAACTATCTTCAGACAGCCTCAGTTCTCTCACATGACTGCTCATCTACTGCCCCCTGATGGGGAGAAATATTACCAGTTTAAACCCACTTTATATACAATATACTGGCATCACAAAGCATTACACAGAAATAGAACAGTGACATGTATTCAGTGTATTTCATTACATTTGGAATCCCATTCGGTAAGTAAGGGATAATCAACGACGTGCCTTGCGTTTATAGGAAAACTAGATGTACCGCAAAGCGATACACAATATGACCGCCGCTCAGTCCTGCACATTCTCTCCGCAAATATCAATCACGCTTGTGTTTCCATCGCCTACTCCATCCCTACTGCAACTTTTATGTATGTAAATGAGTGTGTGCATGTGTGCGCTTGCTTTTGTGTATGAGTGCTTCTCTGTCTAGTGTGAGTGTGTGTCTGCTTCTGTGTGTGTTTAATGTGTCTCTGAGTATATGTTCACTGTGTTCTCTGCCGTCACTGTCACTCCAATATCAGATAACACACACACACACACACACACACACACACACACACACGCACATGCGCACGTGTGCACACACACACACACACACAAACACACATACACAGGCACACACTCACACATGCACACAAACACACACTCGCACACACACACACACACACACAAACACACACACACACAGGCACACCCAGAGAGAGAGAGAGAGAGAAAGAGAGAACACACACAGAATACACACAGATAACACAGACACAGAGAGAGAGAGAGAGAGAGAGAGAGAGAGAGAGAGAAAGAAAGAGAACACACACAGAACATGCACATACACACATATACACACATGCAAACACACAGATGGGCACACAGAAACGCACCCACACACACAGGCTATAGTACAGTACATCACACACACATTCACTTCTCAGCTCCGGTGGTCTCACAAAATGTACTCAAAGATGTGTGTGTGCATGTGTGTGTGTGTGTGTAGGTGTGTGTGTGTGTGTGTAAGGGTGTATGTGTGCATGCGTGTGGGCGTGTTTGTGCATGTGTTTGTATAATGTTTTATGTACATGTGTGTATGTAGTGGTGCGTGTGTGTGTAGGTATGCGTGTGTGTGTGTGTATTTATGTGTGTGTGTGTGTGTGTGTGTGTGTGTGTGTGTGTGTGTGTGTGTGTGTGTTCCTGCATGTTTGTTGCACCCAGAGCAACCATTCTCTTTTAAAACATATTTGGAAACTAGTTGATTAAAGGTTTCTAATGGTGTCACTTATATGTTTCTAGGACAAAAACTAGCAGAGATTGAGATGTTTGGAACAGTTTTTGAAATCCCCAGGGGGGGATTTAGACTCCAGATAATACCACCATCTACTGGCCGATGGGTATACAGTCCTGAATGTACACATAAATCCATTTATTTTATAGCCCCCCATGGATGAAATTCCACAAAACTTGGCATACTCCCAGAGGGTGTCAGGTTAATCATACACATGAAATTTGGTGCAGTTCATAACATCTCATCTGAAGATAGGGGCAATTAAAGCAATATTACATTGCATTTTCAATTTTTACGATGGGGGGGCAAATCACAAATGACTGGTTATAAGCTAAGTTGATGCAAGCTCTAGAGAACAACATACCATAAACATTTTGTCATCCTCGGTGCCACGGTTCAGGTAGTTATGTAGGAAAAACTGTCATTTTTGGGCTTCGGGCGGGGGCAGCGCGGGGGTGGAGTGACCCCCGGGGACGAAACGAAAATTTTCCATAGAACTCTACTGGGGCTACATGCCCACCAAGTTTCATGCACTCCGGTGTTACGGTGTCCCGGGAATCGTTGACGAAAAATGACGGGAAAAAAGAATAAAAAAAAAAAAAAAAAAAAAAAAAAAAAAAAAACTTTGACAACAACTATATGACCGCTTCGCTAGCTACGCTCGAGCTATGCACGTTCGAAGTGGTAATAAGGACCGACGCCGCAGGCGGAGGGGACTTTACACTTCGATAAGTGCATTATTTTCCTATAAACGCACAGGGCGCGGAGTTGATTATCCCGCTTATACCACTGCTACTATCATTTTCGTTTTTATTGCCGCTGTCTTAGACACAACGTTGCTGTTTTTACCGTTACATTGACATTGCCGAATTAATATTCAAGTGTAGCCTAATAAGCCCAAAAGAGGGGAACTACTTCATAGCCGTGCGGTATATAGAAAAATAATGCACGTTCCAAATAGCTCATCACAATAGGAAATTTGACCAAGCAGTGGTATAAAGAAAAATAATGCAATGAAAACTATTTATTATCCCATTATTACATCATCACTTAACAACCGAATAGAACGCCGGTCATTATCGGAAAATAATTCCCGACAGGATGAACTGAACCCCGACGCGCAGCGGAGGGGTTTTGCTTCGTCCTGAAGGGAATTATTTTCCGATAATGACCGGCGTTCTATACATTATCCCGCTTATTATACGGCTACTTGCCAAAACGAGAAAAGAAACTCATCTCAATGTGTCTTTAGCAATGACTTGGCTACCGTTTCGTGGCTTCCGCAACTGCTAGCGGAGTGAACCCGTTGCCATTGGCAGCGGTCATTATTCCTTCGGAGCGGTCATCTATCAAGAAATAATGACCGGTAGAACGTTGGGAAATCCCATTCAAGTCAATGGGGCGTTCTACTTGCATTGTGAAGAGCCGTATAATAATATGCTATTCTATATCGTTTATGGGTAATTCAGTAAGTAATCAGGTCAGGTCATCCCAGCAACATCAACACTTTTCACCCAAATACTAGACCTTTCAGAAACTCTACTTTGTTGAGCACCTACAGCTCATAAGAAACACACAGAGTGTGCATGTTGTATTGTGTTGTATATTACTCACTGTATCACCAGAGTTGAATCTGTGCTATGTCTGATTATAAAAAAAAACGCTGGAATTTCCTGTTAGTGTCATGTCTTCTGCCTGTACTCTCACTTAAAGAGGACATAGAATGGATGAATTGAGTATTGCACTGTGTTCTCTGATGTTAAAATAGTATATATTCAACTTTGATTTAGAATTGCAATTTTACAAGACTAATTAAAACCACATATTTAGGCTGAGAATTTAAATGGTCCGTTTGACTAAATGGCGCCCTCTTTGGCAACCCCAATTGAACTTCAGTGGATGTCTGACATCACAAGCAAGCAGTTTTGCTGAATCGCCCATTTTTCTGTGTCTATTTTTAAGTCCAAGATGTTCATATGAAGGAGGGCACAACTATGGTCATGATAGCTCTTTGTTTATGCACAACCTCTCATAATTCATGAAAACCAAGAAAAAAATATTTCCATTCTATGTCACCTTTAACGTGTCCAAGTCCTGCAAGACACTGAATATGACAGAGTGAGTGATGAATCCATTGCAGTATGATTGAGTCAGGCTATCCCTCTGGTGCTTTCCCACAGGTATGTTGTGCACCAGGTTGCTAAAGACCAGCTAACCAGCTAACTAATGGTACAGTATTATGGAAATATTTCAGTTCAATGTTATGGGCAACATTAAGATGAAAAATGAGTTCTGTGGTCATGTCATTCATTGTAGCTGTAATACAAAATGGATCATGGTCAAAGTGCCTTCTTCTGACAAAGTCAGACAGTCCACAGCATGTACTGTATCCGGCAATGGAGTCACAAGATTATGAATCATTAACTCATATAACATGCAGATAAACAGAAAAGGTCAAAGATTTCTATCTGTCAGCTTTTCATCCTTTACAGTCTTGATAAGAAGGATACAAGAACATAAGTCTGTAGAAGAAAGAAAAGATGCTAGGAAATAGCAGAGAGAGAGAGAAATTTGGATGTGCTTATTGTTACATAAGCACAGTTAAAACCTCAACTGTATGAATAGCAGAGTGGTAGTTTCCCTCAGTGTGAGTGTGCTAGTTGAGCTATCAGAGTATCAGCTTTTACTGCTTATGGAGTTATCAGAGTATCTCTTGACTGCTGTTGGACTTGATACTGACCTTTGGCTGCCTCTCCTTCTTCTAAACTACTCAGACACACTGCATTCAGCATAGTGCCTAATGTTGTTAAGGGATTCTCCATGTTGTTGAAGTCAAGATCCAATATCTTTCACATTTCACATCCTAACACATTACACGCGTGGGTCTTTAGTAAATGCCTACCAGAGGTGATGTTGAATAGCAGCCAAGAACAAATACAGAAAGATATACAGATTTATTTTCACTTCATAGTTTTGTCCTGTTTAACATATGACATGACACAAATTCACACAGGCCTACTTTAGCATTTCATGGAGGCAACCTTCATTAGAAAAATAGTTGACAAATGTTGTTAATGTTGATGTATAGTAGTAATAATTGTCTATATGCATAACAAATAATGTACACATTTGGGCAATAAATTATGGCCTGTTTTGTCCCAAAGTAAAAGATGTAGAAAAGTGAGGTCATCTGCCAGGCAACGTGATTGTTCGGTGGCGACATCAAACAGTGTCACAACTCTCTTTACAGTATGGCTCTGTAAGTAACTCAGTAGTGCCATCCAATCAGAAACCAAAGGCTTTTAAGAGTCCCTCCCACTTGAAGGGGTGAACTGAAGCTGAAAGACATTTTGTAGTTCAGCACCACTTGACAGTTTATTGTAGTACAGGATGATTGTTCCTGTAGATGAAAAGGTATGAAGAAGTGTTTTTTTTTTTTTTTTAACAATACAACAACTGGAAGCTTCAGTTGGAGTGTTGTGTTGACAAATAAGGATTCATTAAGACAGGATTCTGGTTCAGGGTGACACGAGTTTTCAGAACAGTGAAAGTGAGAGGAGAGATCATAAAACAGTCAACACTGTAGAACAGTTGCTGCTATTGCAGAAAATGGCCTCCAAGTTGGACTTAGAAGAGGATTTGTGCTGTCCTGTATGCTGTGAAATCTTCAAAGTTCCTGTTCTTCTCACCTGCACTCACAGCATCTGTAAAGCCTGCCTGAAGACCTTTTGGGAAACCAAAGGATCCAGAGAATGTCCAGTCTGCAGGAGAAAATCCTCAAGAGTTGAGCCTCCTCTTAACCTGCATCTGAAGAACTTGTGTGAGAATTTACTACAGGACAAAAATAAAAAAGAATCCTTTTGCAGTCTGCACCGTTCAAAACTCAAGCTCTTCTGTGAAGATGACAAACAGCTTGTGTGTTTGGTGTGTCGAGACTCAAAACTGCACAAAACCCACAACTTCAGTCCCATCGATGAAGCAGCACTTGAGCGTAAGGTAAGATTTCTGTTCCTAAATTAATTTGTCCTTGTATTTGTCAGTAAATGCTGTACAGATTTTCTTATCTCTCCCTCTCTGAAACACGAGTCCACATAACCACGACCTTTGGTAGTTGTAGTGCTCATCTTAAACCACTTAGGCCAGGGCTCTTCAATTAACGGCCCGCGGGCCGGATCCGGTGAAGTACCCGATTTAGTTCCCCCCCAATTTGTGTTTCCTTTACGCCACTATACTAAAGTTATTGCGTTGTGGCTAGGTTACCGAACGTATTCTTAGTGTAACAAGGTGGAGTTCGTACAGAGCAGGTGACCCAAATTAATGGATGAAAAGGAGGCTGAATTACTCAATAAATAATTTCTTTATTTTTTCAAAAAGGCTCCAGGAGGGAGAGGAAAAACAGGGCAGGGAATGACAAGGGGGTAGCTGTGACTGCCTCCGTAATACTATACTGACACCTATTACATCGCTCCACTGAAAAAAAGCTATGGTTATGCTGCCACACCGATGTTGAACACACAGCAAACATTAGGAGTGCCTGTCAGTCACACACACACGTGAGACACACGTTCAAACCCACACTGGCCACTAGGGCATTAAGTGCACACTAAGGTGGAGCTCTGTTATCTAGGGGTTTAACGGGAGGAGCAAGTCACAGCCAAGGGACCGGAGAAATAAATAACACAAATACAAAAGAAAACTAAAGTTAAACCAGGGGAAGAGTTGAAATAAAGAGGGGAATGTAACTAAGCAGCCCTTGTCTCACAACAGGAGACGTGCTGAACGGGCTGCTTCAAGAACACTGGTCGAGTAGACTCAGTGACGAGTGGGAGAGGGCAAACTAGTAAATTAATACATAAACCAAAATAAAACACAACAAAGCGGAGAATGTAACTAAGCAGCCCTTGTCTCACGACAGGAGACGTGCTGAACGGGCTGCTTCAAGAACACTGGTCGAATAGACCAGTGACGAGTGGGAGAGGGCAAACTAGTAAATTAATACATAAACCAAAATAAAACACAACAAAGAGGGTGGCTGTAAACACAATTCGCTAACTGACTAAGGACACAAAATAAGTAGGGGAAAACAGTGGTCATGCTGCTGTGATGCCATTCAGCTGCAATCTAATGGCAAACAAGACAAGATGTTAACAAATAGAAATCTTCAAAGACCACATACATTCAACAATTACACAATTACAAGTAAATTACCTTCACAACACTCCGTTCTCCCACAATGTGGCCTACTCCCAGCGACCGGCAACTTGCACTCTACCAGTCTCTTCCTATATAGGCCTATCCGGGAGTGCAGTGCTCATTAACTCTCATCATGCCACAGGTGGATACAATTAAGAGCCACCTTCCAGAGAGGCCTGCTACACACACCCCGGCATTGAATGTTCACCGTCCCAGTGAACTACTTAATGGGCTTGGAGGTGTGAAACGAAAAACATAATGAAAAAAAGAGGGAGGGTTAGCAGACACCTGAAGTGTCAAAAGAACAAAGAAACAAACCAATAAACAAATATAACAGACCAGGTAGGGAAAGAGTTAAAATAAAGAGGGGAATGTAGCTAAGCAGCCCTTGTCTCGCAATCAGAGACGTACTGAACGGGCTGCTTCAATGACACTGGCCAGCTAGACCAGTGACGAGAGGGAAAGAGTACCTAAACAAACAAAAACACACACACCAGCACGGTGTCCACAGGAACTTGACGGTCCTGAATCAGCAACACAGTGGACCTTGACGGAACCACGATGTTTCTAAGGTCTTGAAACGAGACCCTGGCACCGAAGCCTTCTCCAATCGTCCACACACCATGTCGCAGTAGTTCTGCAGGACCTTGATGGCACTGGAACCAGAGTACAGTGGACCTTGACGAAACCACAGACACTCTTGTCCTCGCGTTCCCAACACTGCAAAACCCTGGACATATTAAAAACACTACACATCGTCTGGCTACCACTGCAGGACCCTTACGGCATTAAACCCTGGAAGAGTGGACCTTGACGGAACCACAGGCAATCGATGCCCCAGGATTCAAACACTGCAGGCAGTACACCCATCTGAAACCATAAAAACATGTACACATAGTTCTGCAAGGCCCATGCAGCACTAAACCCCAGCATAGTGGACCTTGACGGACCCACAGGTAACCATTTACCCCAGAGTTCAGCAAACTGCAAAAATAGGCCCACTCACAACCCCAAGTCCACACACCCCCAGAGTCAAGACTCCCATGGCCACCCAAAGTCATGCGCACCAGGCTCCTCGAGGCCCGGTGATGATCTTCTCAGGCTGTCGTCGCTGGGGGTGCGGCCTGTGGAGGCCACTGCTGGGTTGGAAGCGGCCATCGTCCGGAAAGGGGGTGCTGGCGGTCGGGAACGGTGGAACTTCCCCACAGGAGTCTTCCCTTCCGATGTCCCAGCGCGAGACCGACGATCTTTGACCACTGTTTTCCCCATACTAAAAACTAACCATAAGCATACAAAAACAAAAAAAAATATAGCCGCAAGCGGCGATGGCGGGCCCGAGCACCTGCGGCGCGGAGACCTGTGACATTTCGGAATCTAACAAAGCAACATGTGCGTGTTGGTGGGCATGTGCATGAGCAACACACATGCCTACCAAATTTGGTCAATTTTCCTGAATGTACGTGTCAACCACAACAGACAACACGCTAGGTGGCGCTATAGAGTCCCGAAGCCACACCTTAAGCCAGAGCTCTGTCTCTGACTAGCAGTAGTAATAACACACAAGCCCACCAAATTTGGTTCATTTTGGTGAATGTACGTGTCAACCACAACAGAAAATGCATTAGGTGGTGCTCTAGAGTCCCTAAGCCAAACTCTAGGCCAGAGCTCTGTCTCTGACTAGCCATAGCAATAACACACAAGTCCACCAAATTTGGTTCATTTTCGTGAATGTTTGTGTCAACCACAACAGATAACGTGCTGCTAGGTGGCGCTATAGAGTCCCGAAGCCACACCTTAGGCCAGAGCTCTGTCTCTGACTAGTAGAAGCAATTCCACATGTAGCTGCCAAATTGCATCCAAATTATTACCTTTTTTCTGCCTATAACACAAACTTCCTGTTTCTTTAATAAGTCGCCATAATTCAAACCTTCGCCATTTCAATATACTTTTGAAATTCAAAAATCTGGTCGCAATTTCTCTTGGGCAACCCCTCAAGATCATTTTACTGCTGAAATGACATGATTTCGATAAACCGTCTAGGAGAAGTGTTTCAAAATACATGATGTGCAAAAATCATAATCATAACCATAACTCAAATTCTTCTAATATTTACTATAGAGTGTAAATGTAAAAGTTGTTTAGATTAATTGAACACACATGCCCACCAAATCTGGGCAGTTTTCGTGAATGCATGTGTCAACCACAACAGACAGCGCGATAGGTGGCGCTATAGAGTCCCTGAGCCACACCCTAGGCCAGAGCTCTGTCACTGAGTAGCCACAGTAACTCCACATGTAGCTGCCAAAATACAAGAGTTTTGGAGCATGCTAAGTTGGTGAAAAAAGGGCGCACGGGGTAAGAGGATGAAAGAATACGAATAAATATAGCCGCAAGCGGCGATGGCGGGCCCGAGCACCTGCGGTGCGGAGACCTGTGACATTTCGGAATCTAACAAAGCAACATGTGCGTGTTGGTGGGCATGGCATGAGCAACACACATGCCCACCAAATTTGGTCAATTTTCTTGAATGTATGTGTCAACCACAACAGACAACACGCTAGGTGGCGCTATAGAGTCCCTAAGCCACACCCGTGGCCAGAGCTCTGTCCTTGAATAACTATAGCAATAACACACATGCCTACCAAATTTGGTTCATTTTGGTGAATGTATGTGTCAACCACAACAGACAATGCACTAGGTGGCGCTAGAGTCCCTAAGCCACACTCGAGGCCATAGCTCTGTCTCTGACTAGCGGTAGCATTAACACACAAGCCCACCAAATTTGTTTCATTTTCGTGAATGTATGTGTCAACCACAACAGACAATGCGCTAGGTGGCGCTAGTCCCTAAGCCACACTCTAGGCCATAGCTCTGTCTCTGACTAGTGGTAGCAATAACACACAAGCCCACTGAATTTGGTTCATTTTCGTGAATATATGAGTCAACCACAATACACAATGCGCTAGGTGGCGCTATAGGGCCCCTAAGCCACACCCTAGGCCAGAGCTCTGTCCCTGACTAGCAATAGCAATAACACACATGCCCATCAAATGTGGTTAATTTTTGTGAATATATGCGTCAACCACAACAGACAACACACTAGGTGGCGCTGTAGAGTCCCTAAGCCGCAACCTAGGCCAGGGTTCGTTCTCTGACTAGCAATAGCAATAACACACCATCCCACCAAATTTGATTAATTTTCGTGAATGTAAATGTCAACCCAAAACAGGTAACACACTAGGTGGCGCTATAGAGTCCTTAAGCCACACCCTCAGCCAGAGCTCTGTCTCTGAATAGCGATGGCAATAACACATCTGCCCACCAAATTTGGTTCATTTTCGTAAATGTATGTTTTAACCACAACAGACAACGCACTAGGTGGCGCTATAGAGTCCCTAAGCCACACCCTAGGCCAAAGCTCTGTCTCTGACTAGCGATAGCAATAACACATATGTCCACCAAATTTGGTTCATTTGGGTGAATGTACATGTCAACCACAACAGACAATGCGCTAGGTGGCGCTATAGAGTCCCTAAGCCACACCCTAGGCCAGAGCTCTATCTCTGACTTTTGATAGCAATTACACACAAGTCCACCAAATTTGGTTCATTTTCATGAATGTTTGTTTCAACCACAACAGATAACGTGCTGCTAGGTGGCGCTATAGAGTCCCAAAGCCACACCTTACGCCAGAGCTCTGTCTCTGACTAGCAGAAGCAATTCCACATGTAGCTGCCAAATTACATCCAATTTATAACCTTTTTTCTGCCTATAACACCAACTTCCTGTTTCTTAATAAAACGCCATAATTCAAACCTTCGCCATTTTTATATACTTTTGAAATTCAAAAATCTGGTCGCAATTCCTCTCGGGCAACCCCTCAAGATCATTATAGTGCTTAAATGACATGATTTCGATAAACCGTCTAGGAGAAGTGTTTCAAAATACGTGATGTGCAAAAATCATAATCATAATCATAACTCAAATTCTTTTAAGATTCACTATATAGTTTAAATGTAAAACTTGTTCAGATTCATACAACACACATGTCCACCAAATGTGGTTCATTTCCGTGAATGTATGTGTCAACCACAACAGACAGCACTCTAGGTGGCGCTATAGAGTCCCTGAGCCACACCCTAGGCCAGAGTTCTGTCTCTCAGTAGAGGCATCAATTCTACAGGTAGCTGCCAAATTTCAAGAGTTTTAGAGCATGCCAAGTTGGTAAAAAAGGGCAAAACATGTCCGGTAAGAGGAAAATACTATAATAAGAATAATAATAATAAATATAGCCGCAAGCGGCGATGGCGGGCCCGAGCACCTGCGGTGCGGAGACCTGTGACATTTCGGAATCTAACAAAGCAACATGTACGTGTTGGTGGGCATGTGCATGAGCAACACACATGCCCACCAAATTTGGTCAATTTTCCTGAATGTATGTGTCAACCACAACAGACAACACGCTAGGTGGCGCTATAGAGTCCCTAAGCCACACCCCAGGCCAGAGCTCTATCTCTGACTATCGATAGCAATAACGCACAAGCCCACCAAATTTGGTTCATTTTCGCGAATGTGTGTGTCAACCACAACAGACAATGCGCTAGGTGGCGTTATACAGTCCCTAAGACACCCTTGGCCAGAAGCGCTGTCTCTGAATAGCTATAGCAATAACACACATACCCACCAAATTTGGTTCATTTTCATGAATGTATGTGTCAACCACAACAGACAATGCGCTAGGTGGCGCTCTAGAGTCCCTAAGCCACACTCTAAGCCAGAGCTCTGTCTCTGACTAGTGGTAGCAATAACACACAAGCCCACTAAATTTGGTTCATTTTCATGAATATATGAGTCAACCACAGTACACAACGCGCTACGTGGCGCTATAGAGCCCCTAAGCCACACCATAGGCCAGAGCTCTATCTCTGTATCCATATTTGTAGTCCAAATTTGAGATGATAACCAGTGTGTTGATATGGTGTACTGTAAATCATGCATCTGTAAGGCTTACATCAATATCTTTGCTTCAGATCATTGAATTCATAAAACCTGTTGCTGTTTTTAATGTGTGTGTGTGTCTTGATGTAAACAAAACGTAACTAAGTCATGATTGTTTGACTTTTCTGTATTCTGGTTATGACATGCTATTCCAACCAAGCATTTTTGTGAGGATAAGAACCACTTTAGTGGTGGACTGGTTGGGGATTGAACCGGCAACCCTCCTGTTACAAGCCCCAAGCCCTAGCCAGTAGGCCACGGCTGCCTCAACGGGGGGGGGGGGGGGGGGGGGGGGGGGGGGGGGGTTGTGTGTGTGTGTGTGTGTGTGATTGAGTGAGTGAGTGAGTGAGTGAGTGAGTGAGTGAGTGAGTGAGGAGAGTGTGTGTGTGTGTGAGTGAGAGTGTGTGTGTGTGTGTGTGTGTGTGTGTGTGTGTGTGTGTGTGATTGAGTGAGTGAGTGAGTGAGTGAGTGAGTGAGGAGAGTGTGTGTGTGTGTGTGTGTGTGTGTGTGTGTGTGAGTGAGTGAGTGAGTGAGTGAGTGAGTGAGTGAGTGAGTGAGGAGAGTGTGTGTGTGTGTGTGTGTGTGTGTGTGTGTGTGTGTGAGTGAGTGAGTGAGTGAGTGACCAGGAGTCCCTAAGCCACACCCTAGGCCAGGGCTCTGTCTCAGTCTAGAGGTAGCAACACACAAGCGCACCAAATTTGGGTCACAGACTACAGGTGCTTGGGCCCATCAATGCCCCTTGCGGCCTTTTTCTGTCTTAAAAGACACCCCAATTCAAACATTCACCATTTCAATATACTTCACAATTCCTCTTGGGCAACCCCTCAAGATCATTTTACTGCTGATATATGATTTGATAAACCCTTGGTTTGATTCGATAAACCGTCTAGGACTAGTGTTTCAAAATACATGACTTTACTGTATTCTGGTTATTACATGCCATTCCAACCAAGCATTTTTATGAGGATTAGAACTTGGGTCTGACTTAGTCAGTCCCCAATTCTATCACAAAAATGACTTAACCTGAGTAAAATCTTTATACACATGATCTTTTCTTTACCTTTTACTTTGCATCACACTGTCATTCTTGACTCTGTGTGTGTGTGTGTGTGTGTGTGTGTGTGTGTGTGTGTGTCTGTGTCTGTGTGTGTGTGTGTGTGTGTGTGTGTGTGTCTGTGTGTGTGTGTGTCTGTGTGTGTCTGTGTGTGTGTGTCTGTGTCTGAGTCTCTGTGTGGAAAGCGGGGGAGGTTAGAGAGACATCCAGCTGGGAGAGAGGGGAGGGGTGGGAAGAACTGTGGGGGGAGGGAAACAGACAAGAAGGGGGAGAGTGGGTGAGCCACAGTGAGGGAGCAAGACCATGCGCGGCTAGGGAAACAGACCTATAAAAACCTAATAAACCTAAATATCTCACTTTCTGTTAACATGGTTGAAATCAAAATTGCAGCATAGGTTGATATGATTATAATTATTCATCAACTCGCTTAAAAATATTTTAGCTAAAACTGTGTCCACCACAATCATTAATGCGCTTTTAAAAAACACAAACAACACCAAATTCAAAACTTTGTATATGACTGTCACTACAAACACACTAACTAATACTCCATCAAATTTCATCCAAATGAGTCACTGTTTTCTGCCTATAACACCAACTTTTTGATTCTTTTATAAGACACCTAGATTCAAACCTTCGCCATTTCAATATACTTTTGAAATTCAAAAATCTGGTCGCAATTCCTCTCAGGCCACCCCTCAAGATCATTTTAGTGTTTAAATGACATGATTTCGATAAACCGTCTAGGAGAAGTATTTCAAAATACATGATGTGCAAAAATCAGAAAATCTCACATAATTCAAATTCTTCTAAGATTCACTATATAGTTTAAATGTAAAACTTGTTCAGAATCATACAACACACATGTCCACCAAATTTGGTTCATTTCCGTGAATGTATGCGTCAACCACAGTAGACAGCACGCTAGGTGGCGCTATACAGTCCCTGAGCCACACCCTAGGCCAAACCTTTGTCTCTAAGTATAGTTAACAATTCCACATCTAGATGCCAAATTACAAGAGTTTTAGTGCATGTCAAGTTGGTGAAAAAGGGCGAAAAAGTTAAGGGTAAGAGGAATAGAAGTATAATAATAATAATAATAATAATAATAATAATAATCTGAGCAAAAACAATAGGGCCTTGCACCTACGGTGCAGCCACTTTCAGTGGCCGCACCTCGGTGCTCGGGCCCTAATAATCTGAGCAAAAACAATAGGGCCTTGCACCTACGGTGCAGCCACTTTCAGTGGCCGCACCTCGGTGCTCGGGCCCTAAATATAGCCGCAAGCGGCGATGGCGGGCCCGAGCACCTGCGGTGCGGAGACCTGTGAAATTTCGGAATCTAACAAAGCAACATGTGCCTGTTGGTGGGCATGTGCATGAGCAACACACATGCCCACCAAATTTGGTCAATTTTCCTGAATGTATGTGTCAACCACAACAGACAACCCACTAGGTGGCGCTATAGAGTCCCTACGCGACACCCTAGGCCAAAGCTCTGTCTCTGACTAGCCATAGCAATAACACACAAGCCCACCAAATTTGGTTCATTTTCGTGAATGTATGTGTCAACCACAACAGACAACGCATTAGGTGGCGCTATAGAGTCCCTACGCCACACCCTAGACCAAAGCTCTGTCTCTGACTAGCCATAGCAATAACACACAAGTCCACCAAATTTGGTTCATTTTCGTGAATGTTTGTGTCAACCACAACAGATAACGTGCTGCAAGGTGGCGCTATAGAGTCCCAAAGCCACACCTTAGGCCAGAGCTCTGTCTCTGACTAGCAGAAGCAATTCCACATGTAGCTGCCAAATTACATCCAATTCATAACCTTTTTTCTGCCTATAACACCAACTTCCTGTTTCTTAATAAAACGCCATAATTCAAACGTTCGCCATTTCAATATACTTTTGAAATTCAAAAATCTGGTCGCAATTCCTCTCGGGCAACCCCTCAAGATCATTTTAGTGCTTATATGACATGATTTCGATAAACCGTCTAGGAGAAGTGTTTCAAAATACGTGATGTGCAAAAATCATAATCATAATCATAACTCAAATTCTTATAAGATTCACTATATAGTTTCAATGTAAAACTTGTTCAGATTTACACAACACACATGTCCACCAAATTTGGTTCATTTCCGTGAATGTATGTGTCAACCACAATAGACGGCGCGCTAGGTGGCGCTATAGAGTCCCTGAGCCACACCCTAGGCCAGAGGTCTGTCTCTCAGTAGAGGCATCAATTCCACAGGTAGCTGCCAAATTTCAAGAGTTTTAGAGCATGCCAAGTTGCTGAAAAAGGGCAAAACATGTCCGGTAAGAGGAAAATACTATAATAAGAATAATAATAATAATAATCTGAGCAAAAACAATAGGGCCTTGCACCTACGGTGCAGCCACTTTCAGTGGCCGCACCTCGGTGCTCGGGCCCTAATAAATATAGCCGCAAGCGGCGATGGCGGGCCCGAGCACCAGCGGTGCGGAGACCTGTGAGATTTTGGAATCTAACAAAGCAACATGTGCGTGTTGGTGGGCATGTGCATGAGCAACACACATGCCCACCAAATTTGGTCAATTTTCCTGAATGTATGTGTCAGCCACAACAGACAATATGCTAGGTAGCGCTATAGAGTCCCTAAACCACACCCTAGGCCAGAGCTCTATCTCTGACTATCGATAGCAGTAACACTAGACAGACACAGACAGAGGGGGTAGAGACAAATGGATCAATAGAATAGAATATACACTTTTTTGATCCCGTGAGGGAAATGTATTTCTCTGCATGTAACCCAATTTAACCAAATTAGTGAACACACACAGCACACAGTGAACACACAGTGAGGTGAATCACACACTGACCCAGAGCAGTGAGCTGCCTGCCCAACCAGCGGTGCTGGGGGAGCAGTGAGGGGTTAGGTGCCTTGCTCAATGGCACTTTAGTGGTGGACTGGTTGGGGATTGAACCGGCAACCTTCCAGTTACAAGCCCCAAGCCCTAACCAGTAGGCCACGGCTGCCCAGAGGGAAGGAGGGAGGGAGGAAAGAGGGAGGGTGTGTGTGTGTGTGTGTGTGTGTGTGTGTGTGTGTGTGTGTGTGTGTGTGTGTGTGTGTGTGTGTGTGTGTGTGTGTGTGTGTGTGTGTGTGTGTGTGTGTGTGTGTGTGTGTGTGTGTGTGCGCGTTTGTGTGTGTCTGTGTGTGTGTGTGTGTGTGTGTGTGTGCGCGCGCGCGTGCGTGCGTGAGAGAGAGAGAGAATGACGGGGGAGGGGTGAGAGAGTGTCTGTGAGTCTGTGTAGAGAAGTAGCAGGGGACGAGAGAGATATGCAGCTGAGAGAGAGAGCACCTACTCCTGCTCAGCTAAATGGATGGAGTATAAGACATATGCAAACACAAATAAACCTAAATACTCACTTACTGTGAACATGGCTAAAGTCAAAATTGTGTGTGTGTGTGCGTGCGTGCGTGCGTGCGTGCGTCTGTGCGTCTGTGTCTGTCTCTGTGTCTCTAGAAAGCCGCGCGTGTGTCAATGTGTGTGTGTTAGTTAGGGAGGACCCGAGAAGGGGGGTGACAGAGTGCGTGCGTGTGTCTGTTAGTTGCAACAGAGAGAGAGGCAGAGAAGGACAGAGAGGAGGGGCTGTGTGATTGGGCAAATATGAAATTAAAAATAACTCACTTTCTGTTAACATGGTTAAAATCAAAATTGCAGCATAGCTTGATATGATTATAATCATTCATCAACTCGCTTCAAAATATTTTAGCTAAAACTGTATCCACCACAATCATTAATGCGCTTTTAAAAATCACAAACAACACCAAATTCAAAACTTTGTATATGACTGTCACTACAAACACACTAACTAATACTCCATCAAATTTCATCCAAATTAGTCACTGTTTTCTGCCTATAACACCAACTTTTTGTTTCTTTTATAAGACACCTAGATTCAAACCTTCGCCATTTCAATATACTTTTGAAATTCAAAAATCTGGTCGCAATTCCTCTCGGGCAACCCCTCAAGATCATTTTACTGCTGAAAGGACATGATTTCGATAAACCGTCTAGGAGAAGTGTTTCAAAATACGTGATGTGCAAAAATCATAATCATAATCATAACTCAAATTCCTCTAAGATTTACTATATCATTTAAATGTAAAAGTTGTTCAGATTAGTACAACACATATGCCCACCAAATTTGGTTCATTTTCGTGCATGTATGTGTCAAACACAACAGAAACCGCGCTAGATGGCGCTATAGAGTCCCTGAGCCACACCCTAGGCCAAAGCTCTGTCTCTGAGTTTCGATTGCAATTCTACAAATGGCTGCCAAATTACAATAGTTTTAGAGCATGCCAAGTTGGTGAAAAAAAAAAAACAGGTAAGACGGAAAAAGAATAATAAATATAGCCGCAAGCGGCGATGGCGGGCCCGAGCACCTGCGGTGCGGAGACCTGTGACATTTCGGAATCTAACAAAGCAACTTGTGCGTGTTGGTGGGCATGTGCATGAGCAACACACATGCCCACCAAATTTGGTCAATTTTCTTGAATGTATGTGTCAACCACAACAGACAACACGCTAGGTGGCGCTATAGAGTCCCTAAGCCACACCCTAGGCCAGAGCTCTATCTCTGACTATCGATAGCAACAACGCACAAGCACAAGCCCACCAAATTTGGTTCATTTTCGTGAATGTGTGTGTCAACCACAACAGAAAATGCACTAGGTGGCGCTATACAGTCCCTAAGCCACACCCTAGGCCAGAGCTCTATCCCTGACTAGCTGTAACAATAACACACATGCCCACCAAATGTGGTTAATTTTCGTGGATGTGTCAACCATAATAGACAATGTGCTAGGTGGCGCTATAGAGTCCCTAAGCCACACCCTAGGCCAGAGCTCTATCCCTAACTAGCAGTAGCAATAACACACATGCCCACCAATCGGGTTCATTTTTGTGAATGTATCAACCACAACAGATAATGCGCTAGGTGGCGCTATAGAGTCCCTAAGCCACACCCTAGGTCAGAGCTCTGTTTCTGACTTGCGGCAGTAATAACACACAAGCTCACCAAATTTGATTCATTTTCGTGAATGTATATGTCAACCACAACAGGTAGCACACTAGGTGGCGCTATAGAGTCCCTAAGCCACACCCTCGGCCAGAGCTCTGTCTCTGAATAGCTATAGCAAAGCACATGCCCACCAAATTTGGTTCATTTTTGTGAATGTACGTGTCAACCACAACAGACAATGCGCTAGGTGGCGCTATAGAGTCCCTAATCCACACCCGAGGCCAGAACTCTGTCTTTATCTAGAGGCAGCAATAACAAACAAGCCCACGAAATTTGGTTCATTTTTGTGAATGTTTGTGTCAACCACAACAATGCTCTAGATGGCGCTATAGAGTCCCTAAGCCACACCTTTGGCTAGAGCTCTATCTCTGACTAGCAATAGCAATAACACACAAGCCCACCACATTTGATTAATTTTCGTGAATGTATGTGACAACTACAACAGCCTATATGCTAGGTGGCGCTATAGAGTCCCTAAGCCACACCCTTGGCTAGAGCTCTGTCTCTGACTAGCAATAGCAATAACACACAAGCCCACCAAATTTGGTTCATTTTCGTGAATGTCTGTGTCAACCACAACAGATAGCGTGCTGCTAGGTGGCGCTATAGAGTCCCTAAGCCACACCCTTGGCTAGAGCTCTGTCTCTGACTAGCAATAACAATAACACACATGCCCACCAAATTTGGTTCATTTTCGTGAATGTCTGTGTCAACCACAACAGATAACGTGCTGCTAGGTGGCGCTATAGAGTCCCTAAGCCACACCCTAGGCCAAAGCTCCGTCTCTGACTAGTAGTAGCAATAACACACAAGTCCACCAAATTTGGTTCATTTTCGTGAATGTTTGTGTCAACCACAACAGATAACATGCTGCTAGGTGGCGCTATAGAGTCCCGAAGCCACACCTTAGGCCAGAGCTCTGTCCCTGACTGGCAGAAGCAATTCCACATTTAGCTGCCAAATTACATCCAATTCATAATCTTTTTTCTGCCTATAACACCAACTTCCTGTTTCTTAATAAAACGCCATAATTCAAACCTTCGCCATTTCAATATACTTCAAAAATTCAAAAATCTGTTCGCAATTCCTCTCAGGCAACCCCTCAAGATCATTTTAGTGCTCATATGACATGATTTCGATAAACTGTCTAGGAGAAGTGTTTCAAAATACATGATGTGCAAAATTCATAATGATAATCATAACTCAAATTCTTCTAATATTTACTATAGAGTGAAAATGTAAAAGTTGTTTAGATTAATAAAACACACATGCCCACCAAATTTGGTTCATTTTCGTGCATGTATGTGTCAACCACAACAGACAGCTCGGTAGGTGGCGCTATAGAGTCCCTGAGCCACAGCCTAGGCCAGAGCTCTGTCTCTGAGTAGCGACTGTAATTTCACATGTAGCTGCCAAATTACAAGAGTTTTGGAGCATGCCAAGTTGGTGAAAAAGGGCCGCACGGGCTAAGAGGAAAAGAGAATAATAAGAATAATAATAATAAGAATAATCTGAGCAAAAACAATAGGGCCTTGCACCTACGGTGCAGCCGCTGCTACAGCGGCCGCACCTCGGTGCTCGGGCCCTAATAATAATAATAATAAATATAGCCGCAAGCGGCGATGGCGGGCCCGAGCACCAGCGGTGCGGAGACCTGTGAGATTTTGGAATCTAACAAAGCAACATGTGCGTGTTGGTGGGCATGTGCATGAGCAACACACATGCCCACCAAATTTGGTCAATTTTCCTGAATTTATGTGTCAGCCACAACAGACAATATGTTAGGTAGCGCTATAGAGTCCCTAAGCCACACCCTAGGCCAGAGCTCTATCTCTGACTATCGATAGCAGTAACACTAGACAGACACAGACAGAGGGGGTAGAGACAAATGGATCAATAGAATAGAATATACACTTTTTTGATCCCGTGAGGGAAATTAATTTCTCTGCATGTAACCCAATTTAACCAAATTAGTGAACACACACAGCACACAGTGAACACACAGTGAGGTGAATCACACACTGACCCAGAGCAGTGAGCTGCCTGCCCAACAAGCGGTGCTGGGGGAGTAGTGAGGGGTTAGGTGCCTTGCTCAAGGGCACTTTAGTGGTGGACTGGTTGGGGATTGAACCGGCAACCTTCCAGTTACAAGCCCCAAGCCCCAACCAGTAGGCCACGGCTGCCCAGAGGGAAGGAGGGAGGGAGGAAAGAGGGAGGGTGGGTGGGTGTGGGTGTGTGTGTGTGTGTTTGTGTGTGTGTGTGTGTGTGTGTGTGTGTGTGTGTCTGTGTGTGTGTGTGTTTGTGTGTGTGTGTGTGTGCGTTTGTGTGTGTCTGTGTGTGTGTGTGTGTGCGTGCGCGCGTGCGTGCATGAGAGAGAGAGAGAATGACGGGGGAGGGGTGAGAGTGTCTGTGAGTCTGTGTAGAGAAGTAGCAGGGGACGAGAGAGACATGCAGCTGAGAGAGAGATTACCTACTCCTGCTCAGCTAAATGGATGGAGTATAAGACATATGCAAACACAAATAAACCTAAATACTCACTTACTGTGAACATGGCTAAAGTCAAAATTTCAAAATTGCAGCATAGGTTGATATGATTATAATTATTCGTCAACTCGCTTCAAAATATTTTAGCTAAAACTGTGTCCACCACAATCATTAATGCACTTTTAAAAAACACAAACAACACCAAATTCAAAACTTTGCATATGACTGTCACTACAAACACACTAACTAATACTCCATCAAATTTCATCCAAATTAGTCACTGTTTTCAACCTATAACACCAACTTTCTGTTTCTTTTACAAGACACCTAGATTCAAACCTTCGCCATTTCAATATACTTTTGTATACTTTTTAATATACTATACTCAGAGCAGTGAGCTGCCTGCCCAACCAGCGGCGCTCAAGGAGCAATCAGGGGTTAGGTGCCTTGCTCAAGGGCACTTCAGCTGTGGACTGGTCAGGGATCGAACCGGCAATCCTCCAGCTACAAGCCCCAAGCCCTAACCAGTAGGCCACGGTTGCCCAAAGGGGGTGTGTGTGTGTGTGTGTGTGTGTGTGTGTGTGTGTGTGTGTGTGTGTGTGTGTGTGTGTGTGTGTGTGTGTGTGTGTGTGTGTGTGTGTGTGTGTGTGTGTGTGTGTGTGTGTGTGTGTGTGTGTGTGTGTGTGTGTGTGTGTGTGTGTGTGTGTGTGTGTGTGTGTGTCTGTGTGTGTGTGTGTGTGTGTGTGTGTGTCTGTGTCTCTGTCTGTCTCTAGAAAGCCGCGCGTGTGTCAATGTGTGTGTGTTAGTTAGGGAGGACCCGAGAAGGGGGGTCTGTTAGTTGCAACAGAGAGAGAGGCAGAGAAGGACAGAGAGGAGGGGCTGTGTGATTGGGCAAATATGAAATTAAAAATAACTCACTTTCTGTTAACATGGTTAAAATCAAAATTGCAGCATAGCTTGATATGATTATAATCATTCATCAACTCGCTTCAAAATATTTTAGCTAAAACTGTATCCACCACAATCATTAATGCACTTTTAAAAATCACAAACAACACCAAATTCAAAACTTTGCATATGACTGTCACTACAAACACACTAACTAATACTCCATCAAATTTCATCCAAATTAGTCACTGTTTTCTGCCTATAACACCAACTTTTTGTTTCTTTTATAAGACACCTAGATTCAAACCTTCGCCATTTCAATATACTTTTGAAATTCAAAAATCTGGTCGCAATTTCTCTTGGGCAACCCCTTAAGATCATTTTACTGCTGAAAGGACATGATTTCGATAAACCGTCTAGGAGAAGTGTTTCAAAATACATGATGTGCAAAATTTATAATCATAACCATAACTCAAATTCTTCGAATATTTACTATAGAGTGTAAATGTAAAAATTGTTCAGATTACTGCAACACACATACCCACCAAATCTGGGCCATTTTCGTGTATGCATGTGTCAACCACAACAGACAGCGTGATAGGTGGCGCTATAGAGTCCCTGAGCCACGCCCTAGACCAAAACTCTGTGTCTGAGTTTCGATTGCAAGTCTACAAATGGCTGCCAAATTACAAGAGTTTTAGAGCATGCCAAGTTGGTGAAAAAAAAAAAACAGGTAAGGAGGAAAAAACTATAATAATAATAATAATAAATATAGCCGCAAGCGGCGATGGCGGGCCCGAGCACCTGCGGTGCGGACCCGTGACATTTGCGTAATCTAACAAAGCAACACGTACTTGTTGGTGGGCATGTGCATGAGCAACACACATGCCCACCAAATTTGGTTAATTTTCATCAATGTATGTGTCAACCACAACAGAAAACAAGCTAGGTGGCGCTATAGAGTCCCAAAGCCACACCCAAGGCCAGAGCTCTGTCTCTGACTAGTGGCAGCAATAACACACAAGCGTACCTAATTGTTGTGTATGTGTCAACAATAATAGACAATGTGCTAGGTGGCGCTATAGAGTCCCTAAGCCTCACCCTAGGCCAGAGCTCTATCCCTGACAAGCAGTAGCAATAGCACACATGCCCACCAAATGTGGTTCATTTTCGTGAATGTGTCAACCATAATAGACAATGTGCTAGGTGGCGCTATAGAGTCCCTAAGCCACACCCTAGGCCAGAGCTCTATCCCTGACTAGCGGTAGCAATAACACACATGCCCACCAAATGTGGTTCATTTTTGTGAATGTATCAACCACAACAGACAATGCGCTAGGTGGCACTATAGAGTCCCTAAGCCACACCCTAGGCCAGAGCTCTGTTTCTGACTTGCGGCAGTAATAACACACAAGCTAACCAAATTTGATTCATTTTCGTGAATGTATATGTCAACCACAACAGGCAACACACTAGGTGGCGTTATAGAGTCCCTAAGCCACACCCTCGGCCAGAGCTCTGTCTCTGAATAGCTATAGCAAAACATATGCCCACCAAATTTGGTTCATTTTCGTGAATGTACGTGTCAACCACAACAGACGATGCGCTAGGTGACGCTATGGAGTCCCTAAGCCACACCCGAGGCCAGAGCTCTGTCTTTATCTAGCGGCAGCAATAACACTCAAGCCCATCAAATGTGGTTCATTTTTGTGAATGTTTGTGTCAACCACAACAAACAATGCTCTAGGTGGCGCTATAGAGTCCCTAAGTCAGACCTTTGGCCAGAGCTCTGTCTCTGACTAACAATAGGAATAACACACAAGCCCATCAAATTTGGTTAATTTTCGTGAATGTACGTGTCAACCACAACAGGCAATGTGCTAGGTGGCGCTATAGAGTCCCTAAGCCACACCCGAGGCCAGAGCTCTGTCTCTGACTAGCAAAAACAATAACACACGAGCCCAACAAATTTGGTTAATTTTTGTGAATGTTTGTGTCAACCACAACAGACAATGCGCTAGGTGGCGCTATAGAGTCCTTAAGCCACACCCTAGGCCAAAACTCTGTCCCTGACTACCGATAGCAATAACACACAAGTCCACCAAATTTGGTTCATTTTCGTGAATGTATGTGTCAACAACAACAGACAACGCACTAGGTGGCGCTATAGAGTCCCTATGCCACACCCTAGGCCAAAGCTCTGTCTCTGACTAGCCATAGCAATAACACACAAGTCCACCAAATTTGGTTCATTTTCGGGAATGTTTGTGTCAACCACAACAGATAACGTGCTGCTAGGTGGCGCTATAGAGTCCCTAAGCCACACCCTAGGCCAAAGCTCTGTCTCTGACTAGCCATAGCAATAACACACAAGTCCACCAAATTTGGTTCATTTTCATGAATGTTTGTGTCAACCACAACAGATAACGTGCTGCTAGGTGGCGCTATGGAGTCCCAAAGCCACACCTTAGGCCAGAGCTCTGTCTCTGACTACCAAAAGCAATTCCACATGTAGCTGCCCAATTACATCCAATTCATAGCCTTTTTTCTTTCTATAACACCAACTTCCTGTTTCTTAATAAAACGCCATAATTCAAACCTTCGCCATTTCAATATACTTCAAAAATTAAAAAATCTGGTCGCAATTCCTCTCGGGCAACCCCTCAAGATCATTTTAGTGCTTATATGACATGATTTCGATAAACCGTCTAGGAGAAGTATTTCAAAATAAGTGATGTGCAAAAATCATAATCATAATCATAACTCAAATTCTTCTAAGATTCACTATATAGTTTAAATGTAAAACTTGTTCAGAATAATACAACACACATGTCCACCAAATTTAGTTCATTTCCGTGAATGTATGTGTCAACCACAACAGACAGTGCGGTAGGTGGCGCTATAGAGTCCCTGAGCCACACCCTAGGCCAGAGGTCTGTCTCTCAGTAGAGGCATCAATTCTACAGGTAGCTGCCAAATTTCAAGAGTTTTAGAGCATGCCAAGTTGGTGAAAAAGGGCAAAAAAGTTAAGGGTAAGAGGAATAGAAGTATAATAATAATAATAAATATAGCCGCAAGCGGCGATGGCGGGCCCGAGCACCAGCGGTGCGGAGACCTGTGAGATTTTGGAATCTAACAAAGCAACATGTGCGTGTTGGTGGGCATGTGCATGAGCAACACACATGCCCACCAAATTTGGTCAATTTTCCTGAATGTATGTGTCAGCCACAACAGACAATATGCTAGGTAGCGCTATAGAGTCCCTAAGCCACACCCTAGGCCAGAGCTCTATCTCTGACTATCGATAGCAATAACACTAGACAGACACAGACAGAGGGGGTAGAGACAAATGGATCAATAGAATAGAATATACACTTTTTTGATCCCGTGAGGGAAATTTATTTCTCTGCATGTAACCCAATTTAACCAAATTAGTGAACACACACAGCACACAGTGAACACACAGTGAGGTGAATCACACACTGACCCAGAGCAGTGAGCTGCCTGCCCAACCAGCGGTGCTGGGGGAGCAGTGAGGGGTTAGGTGCCTTGCTCAAGGGCACTTTAGTGGTGGACTGGTTGGGGATTGAACCGGCAACCTTCCAGTTACAAGCCCCAAGCCCTAACCAGTAGGCCACGGCTGCCCAGAGGGGAGGAAAGAGGGAGGGTGGGTGGGTGGGTGGGGGTGTGTGTGTGTGTGTGTGTGTGTGTGTGTGTGTGTGTGTGTGTGTGTGTGTGTGTGTGTGTGTGTGTGTGTGTGTGTGTGTGTGTGTGTGTGTGTGTGTGTGTGTGTGTGTGTGTGTGTGTGTGTGTGTGTGTGTGTGTGTTTGTGCGTTTGTGTGTGTGTGTGTGTGTGCGTGCGTGAGAGAGAGAGAGAATGACGGGGGAGGGGTGAGAGAGTGTCTGTGAGTCTGTGTAGAGAAGTAGCAGGGGACGAGAGAGACATGCAGCTGAGAGAGAGAGCACCTACTCCTGCTCAGCTAAATGGATGGAGTATAAGACATATGCAAACACAAATAAACCTAAATACTCACTTACTGTGAACATGGCTAAAGTCAAAATTTCAAAATTGCAGCATAGGTTGATATGATTATAATTATTCATCAACTCGCTTCAAAATATTTTAGCTAAAACTGTGTCCACCACAATCATTAATGCACTTTAAAAAAACACAAACAACACCAAATTCAAAACTTTGCATATGACTGTCACTACAAACACACTAACTAATACTCCATCAAATTTCATCCAAATTAGTCACTGTTTTCTACCTATAACACCAACTTTCTGTTTCTTTTACAAGACCTAGATTCAAACCTTCGCCATTTCAATATACTTTTGTATACTTTTTAATATACTATACTCAGAGCAGTGAGCTGCCTGCCCAACCAGCGGCGCTCAGGGAGCAGTCAGGGGTTAGGTGCCTTGCTCAAGGGCACTTCAGCTGTGGACTGGTCAGGGATCGAACCGGCAATCCTCCAGCTACAAGCCCCAAGCCCTAACCAGTAGGCCACGGTTGCCCAAAGTGTGTGTGTGTGTGTGTGTGTGTGTGTGTGTGTGTGTGTGTGTGTGTGTGTGTGTGTGTGTGTGTGTGTGTGTGTGTGTGTGTGTGTGTGTGTGTGTGTGTGTGTGTGTGTGTGTGTGTGTGTGTGTGTCTGTGTGTCTGTGTGTGTGTGTGTGTGTGTGTCTGTGTGTGTGTGTGTCTGTGTCTGTCTCTGTGTCTCTAGAAAGCCGCGCGTGTGTCAATGTGTGTGTGTTAGTTAGGGAGGACCCAAGAAGGGGGGTGACAGAGTGCGTGCGTGTGTCTGTTAGTTGCAACAGAGAGAGAGGCAGAGAAGGACAGAGAGGAGGGGCTGTGTGATTGGGCAAATATGAAATTAAAAATAACTCACTTTCTGTTAACATGGTTAAAATCAAAATTGCAGCATAGCTTGATATGATTATAATCATTCATCAACTCGCTTCAAAATATTTTAGCTAAAACTGTATCCACCACAATCATTAATGCGCTTTTAAAAATCACAAACAACACCAAATTCAAAACTTTGTATATGACTGTCACTACAAACACACTAACTAATACTCCATCAAATTTCATCCAAATTAGTCACTGTTTTCTGCCTATAACACCAACTTTTTGTTTCTTTTATAAGACACCTAGATTCAAACCTTCGCCATTTCAATATACTTTTGAAATTCAAAAATCTGGTCGCAATTCCTCTCGGGCAACCCCTCAAGATCATTTTACTGCTGAAAGGACATGATTTCGATAAACCGTCTAGGAGAAGTGTTTCAAAATACGTGATGTGCAAAAATCATAATCATAATCATAACTCAAATTCCTCTAAGATTTACTATATCATTTAAATGTAAAAGTTGTTCAGATTAGTACAACACATATGCCCACCAAATTTGGTTCATTTTCGTGCATGTATGTGTCAAACACAACAGAAACCGCGCTAGGTGGCGCTATAGAGTCCCTGAGCCACACCCTAGGCCAAAGCTCTGTCTCTGAGTTTCGATTAGAATTCTACAAATGGCTGCCAAATTACAAGAGTTTTAGAGCATGCCAAGTTGGTGAAAAAAAAAAAACAGGTAAGACGGAAAAAGAATAATAATAATAATAATAATAATAATAATAATAATCTGAGCAGAAACAATAGGGCCTTGCACCTACGGTGCAGCCGCTGCTACAGCGGCCGCACCTCGGTGCTCGGGCCCTAAATATAGCCGCAAGCGGCGATGGCGGGCCCGAGCACCTGCGGTGCGGAGACCTGTGACATTTCGGAATCTAACAAAGCAACATGTACGTGTTGGTGGGCATGTGCATGAGCAACACACATGCCCACCAAATTTGGTCAATTTTCCTGAATGTATGTGTCAACCACAACAGACAACACGCTAGGTGGCGCTATAGAGTCCCTAAGCCACACCCCAGGCCAGAGCTCTATCTCTGACTATCGATAGCAATAACGCACAAGCCCACCAAATTTGGTTCATTTTCGCGAATGTGTGTGTCAACCACAACAGACAATGCGCTAGGTGGCGTTATACAGTCCCTAAGACACCCTTGGCCAGAAGCGCTGTCTCTGAATAGCTATAGCAATAACACACATACCCACCAAATTTGGTTCATTTTCATGAATGTATGTGTCAACCACAACAGACAATGCGCTAGGTGGCGCTCTAGAGTCCCTAAGCCACACTCTAAGCCAGAGCTCTGTCTCTGACTAGTGGTAGCAATAACACACAAGCCCACTAAATTTGGTTCATTTTCATGAATATATGAGTCAACCACAGTACACAACGCGCTACGTGGCGCTATAGAGCCCCTAAGCCACACCATAGGCCAGAGCTCTATCTCTGTATCCATATTTGTAGTCCAAATTTGAGATGATAACCAGTGTGTTGATATGGTGTACTGTAAATCATGCATCTGTAAGGCTTACATCAATATCTTTGCTTCAGATCATTGAATTCATAAAACCTGTTGCTGTTTTTAATGTGTGTGTGTGTCTTGATGTAAACAAAACGTAACTAAGTCATGATTGTTTGACTTTTCTGTATTCTGGTTATGACATGCTATTCCAACCAAGCATTTTTGTGAGGATAAGAACCACTTTAGTGGTGGACTGGTTGGGGATTGAACCGGCAACCCTCCTGTTACAAGCCCCAAGCCCTAGCCAGTAGGCCACGGCTGCCTCAACGGGGGGGGGGGGGGGGGGGGGTTGTGTGTGTGTGTGTGTGTGTGATTGAGTGAGTGAGTGAGTGAGTGAGTGAGTGAGTGAGTGAGTGAGGAGAGTGTGTGTGTGTGTGAGTGAGAGTGTGTGTGTGTGTGTGTGTGTGTGTGTGTGTGTGTGTGTGTGATTGAGTGAGTGAGTGAGTGAGTGAGTGAGTGAGGAGAGTGTGTGTGTGTGTGTGTGTGTGTGTGTGTGTGTGAGTGAGTGAGTGAGTGAGTGAGTGAGTGAGTGAGTGAGGAGAGTGTGTGTGTGTGTGTGTGTGTGTGTGTGTGTGTGTGAGTGAGTGAGTGAGTGAGTGACCAGGAGTCCCTAAGCCACACCCTAGGCCAGGGCTCTGTCTCAGTCTAGAGGTAGCAACACACAAGCGCACCAAATTTGGGTCACAGACTACAGGTGCTTGGGCCCATCAATGCCCCTTGCGGCCTTTTTCTGTCTTAAAAGACACCCCAATTCAAACATTCACCATTTCAATATACTTCACAATTCCTCTTGGGCAACCCCTCAAGATCATTTTACTGCTGATATATGATTTGATAAACCCTTGGTTTGATTCGATAAACCGTCTAGGACTAGTGTTTCAAAATACATGACTTTACTGTATTCTGGTTATTACATGCCATTCCAACCAAGCATTTTTATGAGGATTAGAACTTGGGTCTGACTTAGTCAGTCCCCAATTCTATCACAAAAATGACTTAACCTGAGTAAAATCTTTATACACATGATCTTTTCTTTACCTTTTACTTTGCATCACACTGTCATTCTTGACTCTGTGTGTGTGTGTGTGTGTGTGTGTGTGTGTGTGTGTGTGTCTGTGTCTGTGTGTGTGTGTGTGTGTGTGTGTGTGTGTCTGTGTGTGTGTGTGTCTGTGTGTGTCTGTGTGTGTGTGTCTGTGTCTGAGTCTCTGTGTGGAAAGCGGGGGAGGTTAGAGAGACATCCAGCTGGGAGAGAGGGGAGGGGTGGGAAGAACTGTGGGGGGAGGGAAACAGACAAGAAGGGGGAGAGTGGGTGAGCCACAGTGAGGGAGCAAGACCATGCGCGGCTAGGGAAACAGACCTATAAAAACCTAATAAACCTAAATATCTCACTTTCTGTTAACATGGTTGAAATCAAAATTGCAGCATAGGTTGATATGATTATAATTATTCATCAACTCGCTTAAAAATATTTTAGCTAAAACTGTGTCCACCACAATCATTAATGCGCTTTTAAAAAACACAAACAACACCAAATTCAAAACTTTGTATATGACTGTCACTACAAACACACTAACTAATACTCCATCAAATTTCATCCAAATGAGTCACTGTTTTCTGCCTATAACACCAACTTTTTGATTCTTTTATAAGACACCTAGATTCAAACCTTCGCCATTTCAATATACTTTTGAAATTCAAAAATCTGGTCGCAATTCCTCTCAGGCCACCCCTCAAGATCATTTTAGTGTTTAAATGACATGATTTCGATAAACCGTCTAGGAGAAGTATTTCAAAATACATGATGTGCAAAAATCAGAAAATCTCACATAATTCAAATTCTTCTAAGATTCACTATATAGTTTAAATGTAAAACTTGTTCAGAATCATACAACACACATGTCCACCAAATTTGGTTCATTTCCGTGAATGTATGCGTCAACCACAGTAGACAGCACGCTAGGTGGCGCTATACAGTCCCTGAGCCACACCCTAGGCCAAACCTTTGTCTCTAAGTATAGTTAACAATTCCACATCTAGATGCCAAATTACAAGAGTTTTAGTGCATGTCAAGTTGGTGAAAAAGGGCGAAAAAGTTAAGGGTAAGAGGAATAGAAGTATAATAATAATAATAAATATAGCCGCAAGCGGCGATGGCGGGCCCGAGCACCTGCGGTGCGGAGACCTGTGAAATTTCGGAATCTAACAAAGCAACATGTGCGTGTTGGTGGGCATGTGCATGAGCAACACACATGCCCACCAAATTTGGTCAATTTTCCTGAATGTATGTGTCAACCACAACAGACAATGCGCTAGGTGGCGCTATGGAGTCCCTAAACCACACCCGAGGCCAGAGCTCTGTCTCTGAATAACTATAGCAATAACACACATGCCCACCAAATTTGGTTCATTTTGGTGAATGTACGTGTCAACCACAACAGAAAATGCGCTAGGTGGCGCTATGGAGTCCCTAAGCCACACCCTAGGCCAGAGCTCTATCTCTGACTATCGATAGCAATAACGCACAAGCCCACCAAATTTGGTTCATTTTCGTGAATGTATGTGTCAACCACAACAGACAATGCACTAGGTGGCGCTATACAGTCCCTAAGACACCTTTGGCCAGAGCGCTGTCTCTGAATAGCTATAGCAATAACACATATGCCAACCAAATTTGGTTCATTTTCGTGAATGTATGTGTCAACCACAACAGACAATGCACTAGGTGGCGCTATAGAGTACCTAAGCCACACCCTCGGCCAGAGCTCTGTCTCTGAATAACTTTAGCAATAACACACATGCCCACCAAATTTTGTTCATTTTGGTGAATGTTTGTGTCAACCACAAGAGACAACACACTAGGTGGCGCTATAGAGTCCCTACGCTACAACCTATGCCAAAGCTCTGTCTCTGACTAGCCATAGCAGTAACACACAAGTCCACCAAATTTGGTTCATTTTCGTGAATGTTTGTGTCAACCACAACAGACAACGCACTAGGTGGCGCTATACAGTCCCTAAGCCACACCCAAGGCCAGAGCTCTGTCTTTGACTACCGATAGCAATAACACACAAGTCCACCAAATGTGGTTCATTTTCGTGAATGTTTGTGTCAACCACAACAGACAACGCACTAGGTGGCGCTATACAGTCCCTAAGCCACACCCTATGCCAAAGCTCTGTCTCTGACTAGCCATAGCAATAACACACAAGTCCACCAAATTTGGTTCATTTTCGTGAATGTTTGTGTCAACCACAACAGATAACGTGCTGCTAGGTGGCGCTATAGAGTCCCAAAGCCACACCTTAGGCCAGAGCTCTGTCTCTGACTAGCAGAAGCAATTCCACATGTAGCTGCCAAATTACATCCAATTCATAGCCTTTTTCCTGCCTATAACACCAACTTCCTGTTTCTTAATAAAACGCCATAATTCAAACCTTTGCCATTTCGATATACTTCTGAAATTCAAAAATCTGGTCGCAATTCCCCTCGGGCAACCCCTCAAGATCATTTTAGTGCTGATATGACATGATTTCGATAAACCGTCTAGGAGAAGTGTCTCAAAATACATGATGTGCAAAAATCATAATCATAATCATAACTCAAATTTGTTTAAGATTCACTATGTAGTGTAAATGTAAAAGTTGTTCAGATTCATGCAACACATCTGCCTACCAAATTTGGTTCATTTTCGAGCATGCACGTGTCAACCACAACAGACAGCGCGGTAGGTGGCGCTATAGAGTCCCTGAGCCACACCCTTGGCCAGAGCTTTGTCTCTGAGTAGCGTTACCAATTCCACATCTTACTGCCAAATTTCAAGAGTTTTAGAGCATGCCAAGTTGGTGAAAAAAGGCCAAACATGACCTGTAAGAGGATTCCACAGACATAATAATAATAATAATAATAATCTGAGCAGAAGCAATAGGGCCTTGCACCTATGGTGCAGCCACTTTCAGTGGCCGCACCTCGGTGCTCGGGCCCTAATAATAATAATAATAATAATCTGAGCAAAAACAATAGGGCCTTGCACCTACGGTGCAGCCACTTTCAGTGGCCGCACCTCGGTGCTCGGGCCCTAATAATCTGAGCAAAAACAATAGGGCCTTGCACCTACGGTGCAGCCACTTTCAGTGGCCGCACCTCGGTGCTCGGGCCCTAATAATAATCTGAGCGAAAACAATAGGGCCTTGCACCTACGGTGCAGCCACTTTCAGTGGCCGCACCTCGGTGCTCGGGCCCTAATAATAATAATAATAATCTGAGCAGAAACAATAGGGCCTTGCACCTACGGTGCAGCCGCTGCTACAGCGGCCGCACCTCGGTGCTCGGGCCCTAATAATAATCTGAGCAAAAACAATAGGGCCTTGCACCTACGGTGCAGCCGCTGCTTCAGCGGCCGCACCTCGGTGCTCGGGCCCTAATAATCTGTACAAAAACAATAGGGCCTTGCACCTACGGTGCAGCCACTTTCAGTGGCCGCACCTCGGTGCTCGGGCCCTAATAACCACATAAAACAGCCTCTGCTCAAACTACCCTGCTCGCAGCGCCAAATGTAACAAGGTGGAGTTCGTACAGAGCAGGTGACCCAAATTAATGGATGAAAAGGAGGCTGAATTACTCAATAAATAATTTCTTTATTTTTTCAAAAAGGCTCCAGGAGGGAGAGGAAAAACAGGGCAGGGAATGACAAGGGGGTAGCTGTGACTGCCTCCGTAATACTATACTGACACCTATTACATCGCTCCACTGAAAAAAAGCTATGGTTATGCTGCCACACCGATGTTGAACACACAGCAAACATTAGGAGTGCCTGTCAGTCACACACACACGTGAGACACACGTTCAAACCCACACTGGCCACTAGGGCATTAAGTGCACACTAAGGTGGAGCTCTGTTATCTAGGGGTTTAACGGGAGGAGCAAGTCACAGCCAAGGGACCGGAGAAATAAATAACACAAATACAAAAGAAAACTAAAGTTAAACCAGGGGAAGAGTTGAAATAAAGAGGGGAATGTAACTAAGCAGCCCTTGTCTCACAACAGGAGACGTGCTGAACGGGCTGCTTCAAGAACACTGGTCGAGTAGACTCAGTGACGAGTGGGAGAGGGCAAACTAGTAAATTAATACATAAACCAAAATAAAACACAACAAAGCGGAGAATGTAACTAAGCAGCCCTTGTCTCACGACAGGAGACGTGCTGAACGGGCTGCTTCAAGAACACTGGTCGAATAGACCAGTGACGAGTGGGAGAGGGCAAACTAGTAAATTAATACATAAACCAAAATAAAACACAACAAAGAGGGTGGCTGTAAACACAATTCGCTAACTGACTAAGGACACAAAATAAGTAGGGGAAAACAGTGGTCATGCTGCTGTGATGCCATTCAGCTGCAATCTAATGGCAAACAAGACAAGATGTTAACAAATAGAAATCTTCAAAGACCACATACATTCAACAATTACACAATTACAAGTAAATTACCTTCACAACACTCCGTTCTCCCACAATGTGGCCTACTCCCAGCGACCGGCAACTTGCACTCTACCAGTCTCTTCCTATATAGGCCTATCCGGGAGTGCAGTGCTCATTAACTCTCATCATGCCACAGGTGGATACAATTAAGAGCCACCTTCCAGAGAGGCCTGCTACATTAGTACTGAATTGCGTTTTCCGGTTTTCAGCTACGGTAGCCGACTAGAGCTTCTGCAGAAAGACCTACTAGGAGAAACACGAACTGGGGGGGAACCAAATCGGGAAGTACCCGATTTAGTTACCCCCCAATTCGTGTTTCCTTTACGCCACTTTACTAAAGTTCTTGCGTTGTGGCTAGGTTACTGTACGTATTCTTAGTAGCCTACTGAATTGCGTTTTCCGGTTCTCAGCTACGGTAGCCGACTAGACCTGAAACACAAACTGGGGGGGAACCAAATCGGGTACTTCACCGGCCCCCGAGATACTTTGTAGTGGCCCTTGAAGTGTAGGCTAATGTTGTTATATGAGCAAATCCATATATTCGGTAGAGACGTAGATAGCTGGTGGAAAAGGCGATAATGGAGGTACAGTACAGTGGTACACTGCGAGTAGTGCCTATAAATAACGTTCTCATTGTTCTGTGTGGTGCGTTACTGTTGAACTGTGTGTTATGCAAAGACGTTACTTGTGCCTTGCTTTGTTTTTACGCAGCGTTTGTCACCAACATGTCGACGTGCGCCAAATCCAAGTTGTTTCTCTCAAAGCATGAAGCATTTTCGGTGCATGATAGGGGTGTAAAGATTAACCGATACGTATCGGTAATCATTCGGAACATTCAAAATGCGAGTGCATCAGTAGGCAAACCCCTGGATGGGTTTAAATGTACTATGCATCGATTGATAATCCGATTTTAAAATGACGAATCGGAAAACTAACGTTACAAATTATGTTACTTTCAAAATCATGAGACCGACCCTGATTTGCTAACACACCAGAGCGTCTAGACTTCTCCAATGAGGGTAAGTAGCCACTGCTACAGTGGCAAGTGGAAACAGTTGTGGAGTTGTGGAGTTTAGTCGTAAGCACAAGCCTTGAACCTAGCTTATAGGCTACAACAAAACACCCCTTGTCAGCCTCCTGCATTCCCCTTTCTGCGGGTGTCTCCCCAATGCTTCGGTGCCTTACTGTATGTTCGGTGCACGTCTGAAAGTTGACTGAGGAGAGAGGGTATTGCTTACCTGTCATTGTTGATGTGTTGAACGCGCTTCTCACAACATGTGTTAGTAGCCTCCTTATTTATGAAAGGTAATCCAGACAGACACTCTTTTCCCAAGAGCTACAGCTACATCACATAGTTTTAAACTATTGTGATTTGCTCAGCAGCTAAGTAGGCTATATGGTGATATGAATGTATCTCTATTAATTGGCCGAGTGATTTCGTTTAGAGGCATTTGGCCACGTTGTTATTATCAAAATGTTTGTTGTCTTTCAATCCAGTCAATCAAGTCTTTTGAAAAAATATAACTAATGACATGCAATTGTAACTTTTCTCATGCCATTTAAAAGGAAACTATGCAATGTTCTTCAGTTAATCAATTCGTTCCATACTGTTATATGATTACAGTTTGTTTTTTTATTGCTTTGACCTGGTTGAAGGAACTGGTGACCTCTCAGTCTTCATCATCACTCTCTCAGCAGACCAAAAGACACCTCTTGCAAATGAGTTAACCCATTGTCATTGTTTTGACACACTTCTCGCACCCTTTTGCAAATCAGTTAACGCAGATGTCATTCAAGCAGTCCAAACTCCATTGCTTTAGCTGTGGTAACCAAACAGAAACTATATGTTCCCATCTCTTAGAAACTTCTTGCCCAGTATGAAATCACTGAAGCACCTGTTTGACACAGGCTTCACAAAACTTTTCAATTTGCAATCAGTCTGCAGGCTTAAAAGGTGCCATGTTGTGTGTTGTAACTTGCAAGCATGGATGATCAAGGGAGATGAGAGTGAGAGTAAGAATTGACAAGAAGAGATGTTTTTCTTTACAGTATTGTACAGAATTTTTATTTGTATTTTCCTTATGTCTTACACAGTAGGGCTTTGACTCCAAACTTCGTTATTCGAATATAATTCGAATTTTTGAAAAATATATGATATTCGAACGAATTTTAGGCAGCTCTTAATATTCGAACCTGTTATGAGCATTATTTTTTTGTACATGTGTTTGCATGCAAACGTGGTTTTCAGATTCAGCGGCTTTCTCACATCTAGTAAAGTCGTGAATCATTAGCAAGGCTATTAGGCTTACTCATCTGGGCTCCTGTAGGTGATGTTAACGAGTGGTTTGACTAGCCTATTCAGTTTCCCCACGTGTGTGTAAGTTTCAAGGTAAGCTAATAGTAACTTCCTCATTGGGACAGGCCCTTTTAAGTCTTGGAGTTGGAAGACATTGGTATTGAGATGGTCAATCAACTTGAATGCATGCAAGAGTATCTGTGCAGCATGCTAATCATGCTAACCGGATAATTTAGCTTGTTGTCTTCTATGCGTCATTGCTTTCACGATTGTGAATGTTTAGATGCATGTCGAGGGACGGGTGTCCATTGAGCGCGCACGAGGGAGGACGAGAGAAAACGGGCCATGGAGAATGAGTTTAGGCTACTTATACTGTTTGGTAAAATTGTATGCATAGTGCCTCCACCTGAACAGCGTTATGTCGGTGCAATCAAGCTTCCAGGGATCTTGTTTTCATGCAGACAGACGCGGTCTGCACGGAGTGAAGGGGCTGTGTGTGTGTGTGTGTGTGTGTGTGTGTGTGTGTGTGTGTGTGTGTGTGTGTGTGTGTGTGTGTGTGTGTGTATGTTTGTGTGAGAGAGAGAGACACAGACGCATGAGTGACAGAGAGACGGAGGGAGAGCAGGAAAAGGAAATTCAGCTTAATGAATGCAGCGTGTTTTTCCAATAGCATAAAAATAATGGTCAAAATATTATTAACAAATATTCGAATACATTCGAAGTTTGATATTAATAACCAAACGAACTTCGAATACGATTTTTGGCCAAAAGTCAAAGCCCTATTACACAGTGATGGATTTTACTGGATTTTTTTCTTTCATACTATATATGTGGTTTCTGTTGGAATATTTAATTTCTTAGCCAAAATCTCTCTCTCAAAAAAAAAAAAAAAAAAAGAATGGATAATGCATTCAGTAAAATTTGAAAAAATCATTGTATTTGATTCTGGATCTATTTTTTGCCAGAAAGCAAATTGGCACTGATAGCCTATGTAATACCATAATGACCAGTAATGCAGCACTGATTCACATTATGAGCTGAATTATGTATTTTGATGCCCCTTGTCTAATGACTGATTGGAAGCGCTTATGCACTTGTGTGCAAGTTGTGTTGTTTGAGGGCAAAATTTGCTTTTGGTCCATATTTTAAATGTTTTGGAGGAGTTAGAGCTTTTTGCAGGCAAAATGAGTCATTTTGACCATTGGTGCCACTGTTTAGGCCTTTGCGTTAAGAGTTTTGAAACATGTTTTTTTCAGTCGACTACTGCGTCAAAGCAATCAAAAAAAACTGTGAATGAGTCATTACCGGTCGAACAATGTTTTTTCGGCCGCCCTAGTGGTCTGTAGCGGTATAGAACCACGCTTGCAATTTCCGGAGCCCTCTGGCACGCACCCAGGAAGTGTCACGTAAAGTCTCATGAAAAGGCACGGCAGACTGACCGATTGGTGAGTTTTGTCATATATACAAAATCTGCAGTATGGAAAATAATATGAGATTAAGAAGTATGTTGCATTTTGGGGCCTATTACTGCATTGTATTGTATCGAATCGTATCGCATCGTATCGAATTGCACTGAATCGTGCTGTAGTAAACCGCATCGTCTTTGAATCGTATCGTAGCTTTATGAATCGATACTAATCGAATCGTCTTAAAAGGGAGAGAGTCACACCCTTAGTGCATGAAATGTCACCGGTAGTGTGCCTCTCCAGTCCAAGCGGGTCCTCGCGAAAACATTCGCCACTCGTGATGGAGCTATTAGAGTTGGTTTAAAAGTTGAACTTTCTCTGAACTCTCTTGCATGCTCTCGCTCGCTCTTAAGTCCTGCAGTCACTGCACCTCAGCACGTAACATTTTGAACGAGTTGAAAATAAGTTCCATCTTAGCTTAGTTTCAACGTAAATCGGTGGAGTATAAGCCAACATTTTAACGGGTTGCACCGCGTTCTAGAGTAGTACACCACACTCTCAAATACCAAGGTGCCAGAAAAACGTCTGCAAAATATCTTAGAAAAAAATCTCTGCACACTTGGATCCATGCAAAAAAAGTGTTTTACAATTTCGGTCCTTAGACCTTCATCAGGGCAACGAGTTGCGCCGCGCAAATAGCTTCAGTGTGAAACGAATGCACATCCATCACCTTTGAAGTCCAGTGTTTACATACACACAAAGAGCAGTGAGCGCACACACTCATCAGGGGCAGTTTGTGGTTCAGAACTTTGCTCAAGCGCACCTCATCCATGGAAGTGGACATAGCAGAGCACTGGTCAATCACTTCCCCACCCCCATTTATTCCAACCAGTCAGGGATCAAACCTGCCACCCATTGGCCACAAGACCCATTTCCTAACCTGTAAGCCATGGATGCAGTGGTCAGCCATTACTGCATTACTTGGGGAGCAGCTGGGGGTTGCTCAAGGGCATCTCATCCATGGTTGTGGTCCTTCCCACATTTATTCCAGCCAGTCAGGGATCAGAGCCAGAGCCAGTGTAGATGGGTAGGTTACGGCAGGGAAGATGTACTGTCCCACCTATAACAAGTTTATCATCAACAAAGATGACGTTGAAACTGTTATATTAGAGTGAAAAACTTGCATAGGATGCCTTTAATGGCCCTGATCTTGTTCTAGTCATTTATCTGTGTGATCTGCTACTGAACTCCACAGGTGCACTGTCTGAGGTGTTCTCAGATGGATCTTTTATTATGAGTCTGTTCCTCATACTGTGGAACTACACCCCCAGAACATAGCCTACAAACACACACATGCACACACACACACACACACACACACACACACACACACAAACATGATACAGTATGTTTTCTGAACCAAGGCTGAATAATGTATGTGTGATGACTTACAGGAAGAACAGAAGGTCAAACTGCAGCCCATACAGAAGAAGCTGGATACCTTTAAAAAGGCTAAAGAAACCTGTGATGAAACTGCCCAACACATTACAGTAAGAGTGATGCCTCCTCCTCTAATAGTGATAACAACATAACTAGCAACATACACAGATTCCAAGTGTGAGACACCATCATGTGGTGATTTGTGGTATTACAGGTCCAGGCTCAACACGCAGAGAGGCAGATCAAGCAGGAGTTTGAGAAGCTGCACCAGTTTCTACGAGATGAAGAGGCAGCCAGGATAGCTGCACTGAGGGAGGAAGAGGAGCAGAAGAGTCAGATGATGAAGGAGAAGATTGAGAAGATGAGCAGAGAGATCTCATCTCTTACAGACACAATCAGAGACATAGAGAAGGAGATGGGAGCTGATGACATCTCATTTCTACAGGTTGGTACTTGTGAACGTTACTTGTTTTAAACAAAAGATGCACTTTGGTGAGAGTATAACTGAAGTCAGAACACACACACATACACAAACACACACACACACACACGCACACACACCTTTCCTACTGATGATATCTACCTCATTTCACCCTCTGTTTTACAGAACTACAAGAGCACAGTGGAAAGGTGAGTGATCTGCCTCCTGTTTCTATTTCTCTGTGGTTCTGAACCCAAACCCACGGCAGCACTGACTCCTGAATGTTATTCCAGAGCCCAGTGCACACTGCAGGATCCAGAGAGGGTTTCAGGAGCTCTGATCAATGTGGCAAAGCACCTGGGCAACCTGAAGTTCAGAGTCTGGGAGAAGATGCAGGAGATTGTTCAGTACAGTGAGTTCACATCCGCACACACGCACATGCACACACACAGTCATACACACACACACATACACACACACACACACACACACACACACGCCCACACACACAAAGTCATACACACACACACACACACACACACATACACACACACACACTTGCACAAGCAAGCACACACACACACACACACACACACACACTCAGTCATATACATACACAGAGAGAGAGAGAGAGAGAGTCACACACACACAGTCAAACACACACAGACACACACACAGACACACGCACACACAGTCACACACACACACACACAGAGTCATACACACACACACACACACACACACATACTGTACGCACACATACACAAACTCACACACACACACACACGCACACACACACACACACACACACTCACACACACACACACACACACACATGCACGTGCACTATGCATCAAGTGCCCCTCTTTCTCTCAAAAACTCACACACACTATTTTGAAGCAGTGAACAAAGTTCATCAGTTAATCATCATGGTATACGTACGGGATAATGGACGACACGCCGTGCGGTTATTCAAAGTTAATGCACGTTCTAGATGGTAATACGGCCCGACGCGAAGCGGTCTAGACAAGTGCATTAACTTTGAATAACCGCACGGCGTGAAGTCCATTATCCCGCTTATTCCACTGTTGCCACTTGCGTTGTGTTCGTTTCCGGTGCTAATTTAATTGTTTGTAGAACTACTTTTCCCAGACACATTTCAACTAATTTCTCAAACTGCGGTTACTAGTTCTAAATGGATGGTTGCTATGGCCAAAAGCCAGTCGTTAGTTCTAATCTCCCGTTGTCAAGCTGGCACATCCCAGGATTCTGATGAAAGTTAACTTTGAAAGATTGCTATTTTTCTTAGCCTACTGCCACCTAACTAGCTAAATGACACCTCTGTCATATGCTAAACGTTACTATGATCTGAACGTCTGTATTTTACCACTTCTATGTAACGTGACAGTGCATTTAAACTTCACAACGAGTTTGGCGAATTAATATTCAAGTGTGATACGGTCAAAAACAATGGAACTACTTCATAGCCGTGCGTATATCTAAAGTTAATGCACACCCTTATAGAACGCAGGACAATGGGGAACTCAACCGAGCAGTGGAATAAAGTATGTTATAAATCAGTGATCACCATTACTGCATTCTCTTGTTCTCTCTCTGCAGCTCCTGTGATTCTGGATCCCAACACTGCATGCCCACGACTCACCCTGTCTGAGGATCTGACCAGTGTGGGACACAGTGGGAGACAGCAGCAGCTTCTTGATAACCCAGAGAGATTTGATAGGTATGCCTGTGTCCTGGGCTCTGAGGGCTTTACCTCAGGGATTTACTGCTGGGATGTGGAGGTTGGAGACCGTGAATCTTGGGAACTGGGAGTGAAGACGGAGTCTGGGGAGAGGAAGGGAGAGAGTTCCAATAGGAGTGGAGTCTGGGGAGTGAGACACACAGTACGAGTCCGGAGAGTACAAAATTCCTGTAAAGTGTATCATTCTATATACAGAGCATACTCCCCATCCCAGCCAGACACCACCATCACAGTGCAGCAGAGACCCCAGAGGATCAGAGTGCAGCTGGACTGGGAAAGAGGAGAACTCTCATTCTCTAACGCTGATAATAACACACACTTACATACTTTCACACACACTTTCACTGAGAAACTGTTTCCATTCTTTTACACACTCTCATCTCTGAGTATCTCACCAGTGAAGGCTGCAGTATCAGTAGAGCAGCTCAGGTAGAGTTCACACACCTGCTGCACTATCAGCTCAGGTAGAGTTCACACACCTGCTGCACTATCAGCTCAGGTAGAGTTCACACACCTGCTGCACTATCCACTCAGGTAGAGTTCACACACCTGCTGCACTATCAGCTCAGGTAGAGTTCACACACCTGCTGCACTATCAGCTCAGGTAGAGTTCACACACCTGCTGCACTATCAGCTCAGGTAGAGTTCACACACCTGCTGCACTATCAACTCAGGTAGAGTTCACACACCTGCTGCACTATCAGCTCAGGTAGAGTTCACACACCTGCTGCACTATCAGCTCAGGTAGAGTTCACACACCTGCTGCACTATCAGCTCAGGTAGAGTTCACACACCTGCTGCAGGAAAGTAGTGCTGAACTCTCTTTTTGATTTTTTTTTGTTACCACAATGTTTCATTTGAAGTTATGGTGGTTGTGATATTGTTTATTTCCTTATTTTATGTTCATTAGTAATTGGCAATAATAATAGAGAATCCAGATGTTGGCAACAGATGAGATGGGACAGGAACTCATCTACATCACTGGAGATTTCATGTGAACTCTACTTTACTGGACACTTGATAATGTGGATCAGACCCCACAACTCACATGGCCTCTCTCTCTCTCTCTCTCTCTCTCTCTCTCTCTCTCTCTCTCTCTCTCTCTCTCTCTCTCACTCCCCTTCTCTCTCTCTCTCACTCGCCTTCTCTCTCTCTCTCTCTCTCTCTCTGCTGATTCTCACTGGAGCTTTTGATTAAACATATCTGCCTGTGTACTGTCCTGTCCTTGCTGCTTTTACAAATAGAATGCAGTAAGTGATGCAATAAACTCTGCTTTCATATTAACTGTTGGGTGTGTTGGATTATGTGTGTACGTACTGTACAGTTCAAGAGTTTCACTATCCAAAATGTACCAGATAAATAAATGTGGGAGTGCTTGGTGTAGGTCACTAGTCAAGGTACTGACGAGCTTCTCGTGAGCACGGTGGCTCTGCGCTGGCATTACCGCTCGTGACTGTGCAGTGCATCATGGGATCGCGCCGGGCGATATCTGCGCTGGCAGGCGTCAGCCCGGAGTGACGACCACGGGCACCCGTGAAGCTTAATGATAGATCTTGTCTGACCTGCTGCGGAGGCCAGGCAAGATGCCAGAACGACGGATAATTGCGGCGCGAATAAGGGGACCAGACTGGACCTGAGCTATGAGAATATTGCAATTTAAGTAGCGACTATAGATACGCAGAGATAGCATGTTGGGCAAGGTCGCTGGCCAGAGTCCTGAAGTGCCCCGCTTGATCACACCAAATAGGCTGTGCTGGAAGCATTGGTAAGATCTCTGCGAGCACCCCCGTCATAAGTGAGACAGGAGGCGAATAGGAGGCGAACGGGAGGCGAATAGGAGTCGAACGGGAGGCGAACGGGGAGGTGGTGGGTTGCGAGCGAGAACAAACGCTGCAGTAGCACCGGCAGGTGGGCCTTGTCTAAGCAATCGGTTTTATAGGAAGCGAAGGCGTGGCAAAGTTTTGTCATGTTCCTCTCGAACTTCCGTTTGCAATGACATTATATCAAAAGATCATTACCTTCTATCATCTACCTTCTAGCAGATCAACAGAGTGAATCAGCATCACATTACATAGACACATTACTTACACACATAACATACACCATCAAGGGAATATACTAGTAATGCAAACCACTATGCTTTGCATATACTGGCTTTGGATGTGTAATGTATTTGACACAAATGTCTAGTGTGGCCTCCAATGTGTCTAGTGTGGTATATGTACAAATATATACATTTACTTTTATCATGTGCAGATCAATATAACAACAAAAGATCAGCAGCATATGCACATTACGAAGAGACCCAGAGACTTGGAGTGACATTGAGAATTGTGTGAATATGTTGCAGCACAAAATGCTTCCTGTCTACAAAAAAGTGACACATATTCCTCTTACATTCCACATCCACATTCTTTACTGGGATAGCGGAGCAAGGGCTGCTGGGAGATGTAGGACAAACATGTGAGGTGGTTTTATTTAACTGCAGTTGCCAAGACAAAATGTGGAATTATGATGTAGTTAAACAACTATCTCTTGACCAGGTATGTTAAAACACAATGTGTCACATGTGCAACAGCTTCCAGCACATATGTATCACCTCCCAATTTACAATAAACAACACACACAACATACGTCATCACTCACAAGAAAGTCAGTCACATTTTAAATACCCACATAGTTGATAACTATACTGATTAAATACCAAACTGTTGTTGCCTCAGTGTAAAGTATTCTGTACCTGTTATGTATCTCAGTAGTGTGAACATTACTGGTTATCTAAGTTTAATTTTTTACGGAGCTTGGTCTGTGTGTTCCATTGCTCCTCTTAGCTTTAATAACCCTGTTGATCTCTGTACTGACCTCCTGCCTTGATGCCATGAGGCACTTTTTGTTGTAAATGAGGAACAAGAGCTGCTGGAATCTGTGGGTCTGACAGCGCTGTCTAAAGTGGTAACTGATAGCCTATAATATGGGGGCAAGATACTGTACATGTGTCACAGGTTATGAATGTTCAACATCAGAAACATAATTCCTACAGTACGTTTCCATGCAAAACAGGAATCAGGAATGATGCTGATTTGTCCCACAAGGCAAGAGATGAATGAAGAAAGGGTTAATTGACTGAACAGCCCTATAGTGATGAAATGTTGTCCAATCAGAAACCTTTCAAGAGTCCCTCCCACCCGAATGAGGAAGTGAACCTGTCAGACGCTTTGCTGTTCAGTTGCTGTACAAGAAATGAAAGTTCTTTAAGACAAAAAGGTATAAATGAGTGGTGTTTTATCTAGTTACGTTGACAGTAAGCTTCTGTTGGATTAATTTCAGTCAAGATTCTGATTCAAAGCGTCACAAGTTTCCAGAGGAGTGAAAGTGAAAGAGATTGTAAATCAGGCGAAAGTGTAGAGCAACAAACAACAATTAGAGAAAATGGCCTCTGTGTCTTTCTCAGAAAAGGATTTGTCCTGTCCTGTGTGCTGTGAAATCTTCAAGGATCCACTCCTTCTGACCTGCACCCACAGCATCTGTAAAGCCTGTCTGCAGCGGTTCTGGGAAACCAAAGGATGCAGGGAATGTCCAGTATGCAGGAGAAGATCCCCCAAAGAAGAACTTCCTCTTAACCTGCATCTGAAGAACCTGTGTGAGACTTTCCTACAGGAGAGAAAGAAAAGAGAACCATTCTGCAGTCTGCACCGTTCAGAACTCAAGCTCTACAGTGAAGATGACAAACAGCTTGTGTGTTTGGTGTGTCGAGACTCTAAACTCCACAAAACCCACAACTTCAGTCCCATCGATGAAGCAGCACTTGAGCATAAGGTAAGATGTCTGTTCCTAAATGAACTTGTCCTTCTATTTGTCAGTAAATGCTGTGTACAGATTTTCTTATCTACCCCTCTCTGGAACACGTCATCCACAGAACCACAACCTTTGGTAGTTGTAATACTTATCTTAAACCACTAGGTGCAGTACTACACTATACATTTTCAGGTTAACAGAATTGAATCATCATTACATCTTTGTCAAATATGAAGATAAATTAATTTAAAGAACACAAATTCTCAACTCAACATGAGTTTGCCCTTCACATCACTCAGAGCTTTCCTCCAACATGAGCCACATGAAGAACAATGTCTGCAAAGACTACGGAAAATAATCTCGGTTTCCCCAACTATGACTAGATGTGATAATCATGTCTTGAGCATATTGTGTTCCGAACAGTTGCACTTTACAGGAGATGCTGTGCCATCATAGATTCTGAACCTTTGTACTGTACCTTCTTATGACTTCCTTTAGTTGCATCAGATTTCAGAGTTAGCATTTTAGGCTGTTTGACTTTTACAGGAAGTGGTAATGCTTCAGTCGTAGGCATACATGAAAATAGGACAACAAAACACACAGTTACAGCTACTCTTAATTCATCCCAAAAGAAATTCTTCCTCTACATTTGACCCATTAGTGTTTAGTTTACACTCTCACACACACACACACACACACACTCACACACACACACACACACACACACACACACACACACACACACACACACACACACACACACACAAGATCAGTGAGCGCACACACACATCAGAGGTAGTAACCGGGGGCACAGACCAATGATCCCCATTAATGTAGACAGCACACAGAACACAGACAGAGGCCACAGTGACAGACAGACAGAGCTAGTTTAGGGCCACATCACCAAATAAGGCCAAATAAATTGCTTCTGTTTAAACCCACCGGAAACATTCACAGAACGTTGAATGCGTCCTACATAGATGTACCTTAAATTAACAAATCTACATGATTGGGAAATGACCATTAAACATTGGATTATTATTAAGCATCTAATGACATGGAAGTACCGGGGGAAACAGGTTGCATTACAATAGGAGCACTGGTCATAACACATGTGCATGGTGTATTCAATAAACAGTTTTTCTTTTCTACATTACTATGAATGTTTTTTTTCATTTTAGCTATAAAGTGCATATTGTAGGTTCATTCAGAACAGTCAGTTAGTCCGTCATTTGTCTCTTTCTCTTTTCCTTCACACACACACACACACACACACACACACACACACACACACACACACACACACACACACACACACTCACACACACACACACGATACAGTTTGTTTTCTGGACCAAGGCTGAATAATGTACTGTATGTGTGGTGACTTACAGGAAGAACTGAAGGTCAAACTGCAGCCCATACAGAACAAGCTGGACACCTTTAAAAAGGCTAAAGAAACCTGTGATGAAACTGCCCAACACATTACAGTAAGAGTGATGCCTCCTCCTCTAATAGTGATAACAACATAACTAACATACACAGATTCCAAGTGTGAGACACCATGATGTGGTGATATGTGGTATTACAGGTCCAGGCTCAACACACAGAGAGGCAGATCAAGCAGGAGTTTGAGAAGCTTCACCAGTTTCTACAAGATGAAGAGGCAGCCATGATAGCTACACTGAGGGAGGAAGAGGAGCAGAAGAGTAAGATGATGAAGGAGAAGATTGAGAAGATGAGCAGAGAGATCTCATCTCTTACAGACACCATCAGAGCCATAGAGAAAGAGATGGGAGCTGATGACATCTCATTTCTACAGGTTGGTACTTGTGAAGTATCAAAAGTGAAGTTAGAACACACACACACACACACACATCTTTCCTACGTATAAGGCCTACCTCATTTCACCCTCTGTTTTACAGAACTACAAGAGCACAGTGGAAAGGTGAGTGATCTGCCTCCTGTTTCTATCTCTCTGTGGTTCTGAACCCAAAGCCACAGCAGCACTGACTCCTGAATGTTATTCCAGAGCCCAGTTCACACTGCAGGATCCAGAAACAGTTTCAGGAGCTCTAATCAATGTGGCAAAACATCTGGGCAACCTGAAGTTCAGAGTTTGGGAGAAGATGCAGAATGTGGTTAAATACAGTGAGTATACACACACACACACACACACACACACACACACACACACACACACACACACACACACGTACACATACAGTATACACTTTGTTCAAAGCATTTTTTTCTAATGATGTTAAAAAAATAAGTTATTACCATTACTGAATTCTCATACATTTTCTGCAGCTAGTGTGACTCTGGATCCCAACACGGCATTCCCAGAACTCATCCTGTCTGAGGATCTGACCGGTGTGAGATGGGGTGATGAGGTGCATCTGCTTCCTGATAACCCAGAGAGACTAGAGAAGCATGCCAGTGTCCTGGGCTCTGAGGGCTTCAACTCAGGGACTCACTGCTGGCATGTGGAGGTTGGAGACAGTGTTAGCTGGTTCCTGGGGGTGAAGACAGAGTCTGGGGAGAGGAAGGGATGGGATCCCGAAATGAGTGGAGTCTGGAGAGTGCAATTTTCTAATGGGAATTATACAGCACACTCACCATCCCAGCCAGACACCACCATCACAGTGCAGCAGAAACTCCAGAGGATCAGAGTGCAGCTGGACTGGGACAGAGGAAAACTCTCATTCTCTAACCCTGATAATGACACACACATACACACTTTCACACACACTTTCACAGAGAAACTGTTTCCATACTTTTACACATACTCTTCTCTGAGGATTTTACCAGTGAAGGCTGCAGTATCAGTAGAGCAGCTCAGGTAGAGTTCACACACCTGCTGCACTATCAGCTCAGGTAGAGTTCACACACCTGCTGCACTATCAGCTCAGGTTGATTTCACAATCTTCTGCAAGAAAGCTGAACTTGAAACAGTTTTATTTGCCAATTATATTACCACAATGTTTCATTTGAAGTTAGGGTGGTTGTGATATTGTTGACGGACTTATTTTATTTCCATTGGTAATTGGCAATAATAATAGAGAATCCAGATGTTGGCAACAGATGAGATGGGACAGGAACTCATCTACATCACTGGAGTTTTCATGTGAACTCTTACTGGCGCTTTTGATTAAACATGTCTGCCTGTGTACTGTGCTGCCTTACTGCTTGTACAAAAGGAATGCAGTAAGTGATGCAATAAACTCTGCTGTTCATATTAACTGCTGGGTGTGTTGGATTCTGTGTGTCACTGTGTGTACTGTATGATCATTCCTTTTATCATGTGCCGATCAACAGAATGAATCAGCATCACATTATACACACATTACATAGACACATTTCATACACAACATACACACATGACATACACATGACATACACACAGTACACACACACACACACACACACACACACACACACACACACACACACACACACACACACACACACACACACACACATTACATGCACATATTACATACACACGTTGCAGAGAGGAAACTCTTTTTTTTCACAGGGCTCCCCCTGTAGTTTTGGAGTATAAATATTAAACTGTCATTAATACCACTCATGGCTGCATCCTTCCCCCTGCGGTCTCTGCGTTGGGGTTACCAGGCTGCTATCTGCTGCTGAGACAGTCAGACAGTCCACAGGACATACAGTATCTGGCAATGGAGTCACAACACTATCAATCATTAACTCATAATATAACATGCAGATAAACACATAAGGTCAAAGATTTCTAGATTTCTGCCTGTCACTTTCTACTAGCCTTTACAGTCTTGAGAAGAAGAATACAAGAGCATAGAAAAAAGAGAAGATTCTAGAAAATAGCACAGAGAGAGAATGAGTCAGTAGTTGTGTACACAGTCTGCATAAATACAGTTAAAAACTTAGGTTACTGAGTTTTATTGCTGTTGCTCTTGTCACTGATCTTTGGCTGTCTCTCCCTCTGATGAAGTACTCAGGTACATCGCATCTGGAGTAGATCATCATGTTGTCAAGATTTTCCATGTTTTCTCATCTTTCTCATTTCACATCCTAATATATTACTCTCTTGGGTCCTCAGTAAATATCCACCAAAGGTAATGCTGTAAAAAGCAGCCAAGAACAAAGACTCAGCCTGATAGAAATACAGAGTTTTGTCACTTTAGATTCCTGTAAAACATGACATGACACAGTTTTATTAGTATATGGAAGCAGTATTCAACTTAAGAAAAATCATTGAGAAATGTTGTTAATGTGGTAATTACTGTCTACAAAACAAATAATTAAAAAAATGGCTGGACATTGATGATAGTTTAATGAATGTTTTGTCCCACAAAGTAAAAGATGTAGAAAGGGTTAAGTGACTTACTCTGCCATGCAAAGCAGTGTGGTCGAATCAGAAACCAGTCAGACACCAAAGGCTTTTCAAGAGTCCCTCCCACCTGAATGAGGAAGTGAAGAGAGACGTGCAGCAGTTCAGCTCCACTTGACAGTTCATTGCAGTGCTGGATAGTTTCTGTGGACTAAATGGCTTAAATTAGTGGTGTGTTGTTGTCTAACGGTAGTTCGGAAGGCTGGGAGCTTCAGTTGGAGTGTTGTTGACAAATAGGGATTCATTTCAGACAGCATTCTGGATCAGGGTGATGAGTTTTCAGAACAGTGAAAGTCAAAGTAGAGGTCATAAAACAGTAAACAGTGTAGAACAACAGCTATCGGAGAAAATGGCCTCCATGTTGGTCTCAAAAGAGGATTTGTCCTGTCCTGTGTGCTGTGAAATCTTCAAGGATCCAGTTATTATGACCTGCACTCACAGTAGTGATGCGCGGTTCAGCCCATTACCCGCGGATATCCGCGGGTTTACCCGCCGGTCGGGCGGATTTGGGTAGGCCTAGCAGTTTTTTCTAAATATTGCGGGTGGGTCGGGTCAAAAAAGTAAAAATGCACATTTCTCACTTGTTAACTTCCGACATATTAGGTGGCGATGTGCCTGCATTACACAGGAGGTGTGGTCGAGCGCAAAACATAATTTCTCCTAAATTCAGCACCCAATTGCGCCATGCGTGACTGACTGAAAAAAGTCAATCGCGCATTCGCTACTTTATGGACATGGAGCTTAATGATCTGGGATATCGAAGGTTGTGCACAATGCGAGAACACCTTGCTTCTGTCATACACGAATACACAGCTGTGCTTGTTAAATGCTTGGCAGTGTTTCACGCAAAAGTAGTCTAGCCTATGAAGTTGCAAGGGGAAATATGAATGTAAACTTGTTATGATGATGAGATTTAACACTGGCTATGTCTAGGCTGCAGATTATGAATGGTGTGGAAGAGCGCAGATTGTCAAAATGACCGATCATTGTAACCCGCTGTTGTCCTCATGTGGGAGAATTAGGCTAATTAGGCTACGAAAGACGTTATAGGTGCGTTTTTTTCCTTTCCGCGGGTCGGGTCGGATTTGGGTCACAATTCGAACATATTTTTGCGGATTGGACGGGGCGGTTTGGATCTCCTGAAAAGTCGGGTTGGTGCGGGTTTTAAAAAAAGCCCACCCGCGCATCACTAACTCACAGCATCTGTAAAGGCTGTCTGCAGCAGTTCTGGGAAACCAAAGGATCCAGGGAGTGTCCAGTCTGCAGGAGAAGATCCTCTAAACCGAACCCTCCCATTAATTTGCATCTGAAAAACCTGTGTGAGAGTGTCCCAAAGGGGACAGGTCCACGACTCTTCTGCAACGAGCACCGTTCAGAACTGAAGCTCTTCTGTGAAGATGACAAACAACTTTTGTGTGTGGTGTGTCGAGACTCTAAACTCCATAAAAACCACAACTTCAGTCCCGTCAATGAGGCAGCACTTGAGCGTAAGGTAAGATTTCTGCTCCTGCTCCTTGTATTATTAATAACACTGCAGTATGGATATTATCATCAAAACCCTCTCTGAGACACACCTCCAAAGAATATTTTAATTGCTGTAGTGTTCATCCTAAACAAATAGATGCCGTATCATACAGAATTTCAGGTTAAAAAAAGAAGAAAAAAATGAAGATGAAGCAAAGCCTAAGCAGTAACCAATTTTCCTCAACAGTGGCCAGTTGTGATAATTATGTCTTGATCATATTCTGTTCCAAGCAGTTGCACCATACTGTAGTGGACTTCACTATGTCCAAGATAATCCAAGATGGACACCATATTGACCCAGGAACATTTTGATTTTCTGATACTTCGTTCGGTAAAATTTTCAAAAATATAGTTTTAAAAATTCCCCTTGGAGTGGTCATCCAGATGTTAAGCGTGAGCGTTGCCCATCCAGAGGAATCATCTGTCCACCAAAGATATGAGAAATGACCATGTTCATCAAATATGCAGAATCAAGGCAGGTTATCATCTTCGTGCACTCAGTTTCAGTTTTCCTCCACAAAATCCAAACACATTGTCCTCCAGCTCTGCTGTATTCACCTCTGACAAAAATATGGATAGCCCATCCCAGCCAATTAGTTTGGCAAGACAGTGATTTTATATTGTCTCCAATCTAGCTTGCTCACCTGTTGTATTTCATCTTATCCTACCCACTGCATAATAGTAGCTCATTCAATACACATAAACAAAGAAATCCAAAACAGTGCAAATAAATGAAAGATATTCTTTCCATCTGCTGATATTGGACAGAACTAATCCAGTTCATTGTACAAATGCTCATCATGAAGCACTGACCCAGTGCATTCTATTGGAGCCCATGTGGTGGTGATGGATGATGATGCTACTGGACCGTCTGTACAGTACTTTCACTGTGGCCTGTTGCTAAGGAGGTTGTGTATCCAGTGAATGAGGAGTGGAGCTACAGAATGTCCAGGTGCTGAAGCTTCTTGATGAGCTGGTGCTGCTGGATTGTGTTGAATGCAGAACTGAACTGGACGAGCAGGACAAATGCAGAGTTGCTTGGTGTCTGGAGATGATGGAGGAGGGTGTGGAGGAGCCATGCCACTGCATCCTCCGTCCCTCGTTTCAGCCTGCATGCAAACTGCTGTGGGTTCGGTTGTGGTCTGACGACTGGCAGGATGACGTGAAGGATGATCTTCTCCATACATTTCATGACTATGGGTGTGAGTGCAACTGGACGGAAATGGTTGGGCTCTGAAGGGTGGGGTTTTTGGGGCACTGGTGTGATGGTTGAGGTCTTCCAGAGGGTGGGAACTGTGGCTGTTCTGTATGGTTCCCAGAAGATGGGATGAAGGACTGGGGAGAGCTCCATAGCACAGAGCTGTAAAACCCTTGAGGGGATGCCACCTGGCCCTGGTGCCGTGCCCATTTTGCAGCTGGCCAGTTGTGGCTGCACATCCTCCTGTGTGAAGGGGGGGTGCTGGGGCTCCTCCAGGGGGAGCTCTTGAGTAGCTCCTCACAGAGGGGGGTGTGATCAGGGGGGTCAAACCGGTTAAGGAAACTGTTCAGGGAGTTGGCAATGTTTTGTGGATCTGTATTTGTGAAACTGAGCTGTTTTGATGGTTGGCCAGTGAGTATTTTGGCTTTGAAGAATGCATGATTTTCACATTCATGTTGCTAAACTGCTGCTCTATGTTTCTGTATTGTACTTTGGCTCTGATGATGTTTCCTGTCTGTCTGTTGAGTACTCTGAGTGTGGCCCAGGAGAGGTGATCCAGGGTGTGGAGTTTGGGTATTTGGTGACGTTCTTCACATGGTGCTGTGGATGCAGAAGTTGATGTAGGCCGTGATTAGAGTCAATAGAGCAGATTCATGTTAACTGAATACAATAGTATTATTTTCAGGGGATCTAAAGACTGCCAGAGTGGATTTAGTTTTGATCAGTCATTTATATTTCTAACTAAAACACATATTGTACAGTAGACTAATATTTATGAGTCAGTTAATGTTATTTGACCATCCTTAGAATAATCCCCTAGAATAGATTATGCACTTCTCTATCTCTCTTCACCTTCAACACTGTTTTCCAGAACAATCCTGACCAACACTGTTCATTTTATTCCAGGAAGAACTGAAGGTCAAACTGCAGCCCATACAGAACAAGCTGGACACCTTTAAAAAGGCTAAAGAGACCTGTGATGAAACTGCCCAACACATTACAGTAAGAGTGATGCCTCCTCCTCTAATAGTGATAACAACATAACTAACATACACAGAGTCCAAGTGTGAGACACCATCATATGGTGATGTGTGGTATTACAGGTCCAGGCTCAACACACAGAGAGGCAGATCAAGCAGGAGTTTGAGAAGCTTCACCAGTTTCTACGAGATGAAGAGGCAGCCAGGATAGCTGCACTGAAGGAGGAAGAGGAGCAGAAGAGTCAGATGATGAAGGAGAAGATTGAGAAGATGAGCAGAGAGATCTCATCTCTTACAGACACAATCAGAGCCATAGAGAAGGAGATGGGAGCTGATGACATCTCATTTCTACAGGTTGGTGATAAAAAGGTTACTTGTTTTAAACAATAGACCACTTTGGTGAGAGTATAACTGAAGTCAGAACACACACACACACACACACACACACACACACACACACACACACTCACACTCACACTCACACTCACACTCACACTCACACTCACACTCACACTCACACACACAGACACACACACACACGCACACAGACACACACACACACACACACACACACACACACACACACACACACACACACACACACACACACACACACACACACACACACACACACACACACACACATAGGGTTGGGCATCGATAACCGGTTCCGTCTTGGAACCGGGTTTAACTTATCAATTCCATCGACATCGTACGTCTTTTTTGTTATCAATTCCCTTAACGATTCCCTCAGCCTGCATGACGTCGGACCTTTTCCGGTTTTCCTGAAATTTTGTGTTACTACACGCCCTCTGCGACGACTCATACTACAAGTCAAATCGTGTAAGGGTAGTAATACCAGCAATATGTTAAAACATTTGTCCGTGAAGCATGGGATTAAGCTCCAAGAGTGTCATGTGTTTGACAGACTACGGAGGGGTGCTAACGTTGCCCGGTCCAGGGCTCCAGAGTGCATATGCGCCCAAAATGTTTAAGAGTGTGCCTGAAAATAATTCTAGGTGCACCTGACGCTGCTCGGGTGAAAGCATACGTTTCCTTCACAAGTTTTAATTGTAGACTATGCGTGCAACTTTGCCAAACTGTATAAGTAACCCCCTTGGCCCGCTCTCTCTCCCTCTCCCTCTCTCGTGCGCGACACCCGCCCCTCGACATGCACATTCACAATCGTGGGGAAACTGAACAGTCCAACCAGTAGACTATAATAAGCTAGCCAACTATGCTACTTTGTTTACAATTTGAGGCTTCAAGCCGACAGCTGAATTAAAGAGGCAGAGTTGTAATATGAATAGTCATGAATGTCATGAATATCAGAAATGTCAGTAGTAGGCTATAGATTAGAATATATAAAGAATTATATTATATTATATATATATACACTGTAGGCTATATATACATATTTATAATTCTTTATAAAGAATAGGCTATGTATATTCCTTATTGTGTTTTAAATAAAGACAAGCTTTTTCTACGCCTTATTGTTAAAAAATCATTCACATTATATGAAAGGAGAGCGATAAAAGGTGACCTTTTGGCGTTAGAGGCGATGCAATGAAAAATGTGGGTGCACCTAAATTTTTTGGGAATCGATAAGAGAATTGATAAGGAATTGGATTGATAGGCAGAATCGATAATGCCATCGATATTGACAAAAACTTATCAATACCCATCCCTACACACACACCTGTCCTACTGATAAGGCCTACCTCATTTCACCTCCTGTTTTACAGAACTACAAGAGCACAGTGGAAAGGTGAGTGATCTGCCTCCTGTTTCTATTTCTCTGTGGTTCTGAACCCAAACCCACAGCAGCACTGACTCCTGAATGTTATTCCAGAGCCCAGTGCACACTGCAGGATCCAGAGAGGGTTTCAAGAGCTCTGATCAATGTGGCAAAGCACATGGGCAACCTAAAGTTCAGAGTCTGGGAGAAGATGCAGGAGATTGTTCAGTACAGTGAGTTCAAACAAAAACAAACACAAAAGCACACACACATACAAACAAATAAACACACACACACACACACACACACACAGTCATACACACATACTGTACACACACACACACACACACACACACACACACACAGCACACACAGTCAAACACATAACAGACACACACACACACACACACACACACACGTAACGGATGCCAGCTAGTTAGCTGTGCTTGTCGACCGTTAGTAAAACCTCACTCCCCGACGCCTCAAGAGTGCTGCTAGCATGAAAGCTATGGGCTTTTAGCTGGATTGTTAGCGCACTCGACTCCAGATCCAAGGTGCAGCTGTTTCGTGGGTTCGAGTCCGGGCGTGTGCAGGGCTGGACCGCGGTGGTTCCACACAACGCAGGTTACATTGGTGCCATGACCCGGATCAGGAGTGAGGTTTAGGGGGGTGAGTGTAACGGGTGCCAGCTAGTTAGCTGTGCTTGTCGAACGTTAGTAAACCTCACTCTCCGACGCCTCAAGAGCGCCACTGGTATGGAAGCTAGTAGCCTGGGCTTTTAGCTGGATTGTTAGCGCACTCCACTCCCGATCCGAGGTGCTGCTGTTTTGCGGGTTCGAGTCTGGGCATGTGCAGGGCTGGACCGTGGTGGTTCCACACAACGCGGGTTACACACACACAGTCATACACGAAACACACACACACTCAGTCACACGCACGCACACACAGTCAAACATGCACACGCACACACACACCATTTTATAGCAGTGTACAAAGCATAAAAATGTATTGTCACCATTACTGTATTCTCATGTTCTCTCTCTGTAGCTTCTGTGATTCTGGATCCCAACACTGCAAACCCAGAACTCATCCTGTCTGAGGATCTGACCCATGTGAGACGCAGTGATGAGGAGCAGCAGCTTCCTGATAACCCGGAAAGATTTGCTTTCTATCCCAGTGTCCTGGGCTCTGAGGGCTTTAACTCAGGGACTCACTGCTGGGATGTGGAGGTTGGAGACAGTAACTGGAACCTGGGAGTGAAGACAGAGTCTGGGGAGAGGAAGGGATGGAGTTCCTTTAGTAGTGGAGTCTGGAGTGTGGATCATTGTGGTGGTAATTATACAGCACTCTCCTCATCCCAGCCAAACACCACCATCACAGTGCAGCAGAAACTCCAGAGGATCAGAGTGCAGCTGGACTGGGACAGAGGAAAACTCTCATTCTCTAACCCTGATAATAACACACACATACACACTTTCACACACACTTTCACTGAGAAACTGTTTACACTCTTTTCCATATACTCGTCATCTTTGAGTATCTCACCAGTGAAGGCTGCAGTATCAGTAGAGCAGCTCAAGTAGAGTTCACACACCTGCTGCACTATCAGCTCAAGTAGAGTTCACACACCTGCTGCACTATCAACTCAAGTAGAGTTCACACACCTGCTGCACTATCAACTCAAGTAGAGTTCACACACCTGCTGCAGCATCAACTCAGGTAGAGTTCACACACCTGCTGCAGCATCAGCTCAGGTAGAGTTCACAATCTTCTGCAAGAAGCAACTCTCTTTTTGCAACATTTTTGTCAAACATTACCACTATGTTTAATTTGAACTTATGATGGTTCTGATATTGTTCATTTACTTATTTCATTTTCATTGGTAATTGGCAATAATGATAGAGAATCCAGATGTTGGCAACAGATGAGATGGGACAGGAACTCATCTCCATCACTGGAGTTTTCATGTGAACTCTACTTTACTGGACACCTGATAATGTGGATCAGACCCCACAACTCACATGGCCTCTCTCTCTCTCTCTCTCTCTCTCTCTCTCTCTCTCTCTTTCTCTTTCTCTTTCTCTCTCTCTCTCTCTCTCTCTCTCTCTCTGTCTCTCTCTCTCTCTTTCTCTCTCTCTCTCTGCTGATTCTTACTGGAGCTTTTGATTAAACATGTCTGCTTGTGTACTGTGCTGTCTTGCTGCTTGTAAGTGCAGTAAATGATGCAATAAATGCTTTTCATACGAACTGTTGGGTGTGTTGGATTCTGTATCATTGTGTGCATTGTATGTCACAAGATCATCACCTTCTATCAAGTGCAGATCGACAGAGTGAACTAGCATCACATCACATACACACATTACATACACAGTTACACACATTATATACTGTACACACATTACATACACACATAACATACTGTGCACACACAACATACACACATCACTTACACACATTCCACACATTAAATATACACATAACATGCACACATACATGCACACATTACATTCACACAAAACATACATTACACCTCACACACATAACACACACACACTACATACACACATTACATACATACATAACACACACACATTACATACACACAAAGCATACACACACAGTACACACTATAGTGCCCCCAGGGTATGGGGGAGAAAGCTGAGGTGCAGTGCACAGAGAACTTGAGTGCTCATTTTGTGCTCTGATGTGAAAAGCGTTCATTGGACCGCAGTGGTGTTTAGACTGTTTTTTTTTTTTTTTTACCGTAATGAGGTTTTGTTTGGCGTTATAATGACCCCACATGAATGTCTCTTAGTAATATGTATTGCCTATATGTTGTGGTACCTACAATATTGTGCTCATCTGCATTCATTGATTTGTGTGGATACTGTACATGGTGGAGACCCAGGGTTTGCATGTGGGCTGTGCAGCTCAAACTGGAGATTCCTCTGTATAGTGAGAGGTCATGCGGAAAGACCTCAGAAGAAGATCTAGTCATGTGTGGGCCTCTTCCCTGTGTTTATTTCTTATTTTGACTCTGTGTTTTGTTTGTTCGTTTTGTCATCATTGTACTTTTGTGTATAGACCACCCGGTAGCCTAAGAAAATTCATACAGTAAAAGAAGACATCTTCAATTCAGTCTGATGCACTGAGCTCCACAAGGGGTGTGTGTGTGTGTGTGTGTGTGTGTGTGTGTGTGAGTGTGTGTGTGTGTATGTGTGTGTGTGTGTGTGTGTGTGTGTGTGTGTGTGTGTGCGCATGTGTGTGTGTGTGTTTGTGCGTGTGTGTTTGTGTGTGTGTGTGTGTGTGTGTGTGTGTGTGTGTGTGTGTGTGCTTGTATAAAGTAACCCTGTCCATGTTCTGTGCCTGTCCATTAGTGTCCAGCATCATCAGAGCAGCAGAGCACCAGCAGATGAACTGCACTGCTGTTATGAAGAACACACACAATCAGGAATGGGACACAAAGTAGCAGAGCTGCTGGAACTTCATACAAAATCTAACCAATCATGACCGTAATGACTGATGAGTTCTTATTGAATCAGAGGGTGTGGGGTGAGTGTAGATATAAAGTATAATGGGTTAAATGACTTCACTGGTAGGAGTACAAAGGAACCGGTTTCACAATGAATATATGCTGCTACCAGGGGGTCAGGATTTGGAGGGTTAGTTTCAGCCAGTTAGCATGGCATTTGGCCGCCGACAATTTTTTATAAAAAATGGCGTTACATGGTTGCAACGTCCGGCACCAGTTTTTGCATGCTGATTGGAAGATGACAACTCATGCACGAGTTTGGTGTTGAGCACGAGCGTCCTCGCGCGTCTATGTTGATTACGCATTCTAGAAGACATAAATAAAATGACTGATGACTTGGATTAAGTTACCGATACTTGAGTTAATGCCTGTGGATTAGACTGTAGCCTATCATCAGGCTTTGTGAATAAAAGAAAAAAGCAAATGTTGTTCTTATAGGTTACTATTATTTGCATTAGACTATGTATGAGTTGGCAAGGTATGATAAGACATTTTAGGAAATGCGAAGCAATTCTCTAAACCCAATTATTAACCTATACTGTTGTGTAGGCTTTCAGGACTATTTTAAAACGCTCAGCTGCAGTTCCTGTAGTTCATAACAACGCAGCGTTGGGGGGTCACATAGCCTACAGTAGATAACGGCAAAAAAGTTTCCGACAGTGACAACAGACTTAAAATGCATGCTGCTCGAAACACAACACATGGATGCAGCACAAATAGGGCTCGGGAACTTGAGGGGATGCCACCTGGCCCTGGTGCCGTGCCCATTCTGCAGCTGGCCAGTTGTGGCTGCACATCCTCCTGTGTGAAGGGGGGGTGCTGGGGCTCCTCCGGGGGGGGTCCTTTGAGGAGCTCCTCACAGAGGGGGGTGTGATCAGGGGGGTCAAACCGGTTAAAGAAACTGTTCAGGGAGTTTGCAAAGTTCTGTGGATCTATATTTGTGAAACTACTGTTTTGGTTTTTGGCCAGTCAGTATTCTGACTTCTGACTGAAATGCTTGTTTTGTGTTCATGTTGCTAAACTCCCACTCTAGTCTGTGTCTGATCATGTTGTTTTTTGTCTGTCTGTTGAGTACAATTGAGTGTGGCCCAGTCCTTATGCTTCAATGCTTTCTGTTTCTCCTTTGGGGAGTGCTTAATGTGAGGGGTGATTTGCGTATTTAGTGACATTCTTCACAGGGATGGTGCTGTGATGCAGAACTTGATGTAGTCCGTGACTAAAGTATCATTAGAGCATATTCATGTAAACTGGTGCATACTGAATACAATAGTATTATTTTCAGGGGATCTAAACAATGCAAGAGTGTATTCAATTCCAGTTAAATGACTTCTACTGCAACTGAAATACATACTGTACACTAATGTATACGAGTCAGAGTCACACACACACACACACACACACACACACACACACACACACACACACACAAACACACCTACACACACACACACACACACACACACACACACACACACACACACACACACACACACACACACACACACACACACACACACACACTCACTCACTCACTCACTCACTCACTCATTTACTCACTCACTCACTCACTCACTCACTCACTCACTCACTCATTTACTCACTCACTCTCCCACACCATTTTCCAAACCAATCCTGAGTATCGCTGTACGTTAATTTTATTCCAGGAAGAACTGAAGGTCAAACTGCAGCCCATACAGAACAAGCTGGACACCTTTAACTTGTTCTGGAACACCTAATTTTGGGGTGTTTTTGCCCGCATTGCACATCATCTACTCAGGAGGGCACTGCTCCCACATACTTTGGCCCACCATGACAAACCTGACCTCTACTGAAACCTGACACTCAGAGGTATTATATGAAACAGTCTGTTTGACTGTCTGATGTACTGGCAAAGGGTTACAGAGGCTTGAATATTGTTTTCTCTTTCAGCCGGTAACATACATCTCTGGAACTGCCCACATTTGGGCCCTCTAGATCACCATGTCAGCCTTGAAACACAACTAACACCTAACACCAGGTCTTGTGAGCCTGTAACTCAAAGTAGATTACTATGGGCTAAAATATGGAGTTTTCACAAATTTATTTGTGTTGAAATACCTATGCGAGTGTGTGTGTGTCATTTTTAGAAATCTGCCAGAGTAGCAAATTAATATGTAAAGTTATCCTTTTTCTTTGATTCTATGACAGTCAGTGTCATGCAAAAGTGGATAAAACTAGAATCTCCAGAATGTTAGCTTTCATTTGACACCAAGATTATGTTTCTACTCAAAGGGGTTCTTGTGTAGTAAGGGTTTTATTGTTTGTATGCACCATCAAATCTCTGAATTCTTTTGGCCGAAATGACTATTTCCTTGTTTGAATGGATTTGGAAGGGCTATCTCTATGGTATATCCGGTAGTGTCACATATCAATCGATCCGTCTAACTCTTAGCATCCCGGAACCGTCGGTCCCATCTCCGAGACTTGCTGCAGTCCCGCCAAGGGGGCAGGCATATTCCCGGAAGTAGAAACACGAAATGAGCTGGTGATCAACACTCTGCTAACTCCCTTGGACGGCCATAGACTTTCAGATTTTTGCGATCCCATAACTTCATGTAACATGTGCCCTTTGTCTCCCTTATAGCTTCTGTGTATTCTATATAGGGTATCGAAGTCAAAATTAATTCACTGTTTCCCCGTATATTACGTTGGTTTCCCGTAAAGAAGTATTTTAGCATGTCGGTTGTAGGGGAGCTAACGTTCGACGTCACATTTCCCGTAATGTCTGGATCAGAAGCTCAGTGTTGGCTGTTAGAGCTATGTGTTAGAGCTCAGTCCAGCCTGCACGAAAACCATGACGGAAAGTCATTCACAAGATCAGTGAAAAAGCGTATAGCCCACGGTAGCCTACTGTTTGATAGGGTAAAGCATTACCTATAGGCAAGACAACATAATATTAATATTAAAAACGAACGTTGGAAAAGAAGACTCAAACTTTTTTCTCCTCCATTAATGTTTTGAAGATGATCATGTGTGGTAGTTTTCAACATGAACACGACATGATATCTTCTACTCTGCTTGATATAGCTAATGAATGTTCAACGTAATAAATACATACATAAATAAATGTTTAACTTTAATGACTGATCACTGTTTATTTATTACTAGAGCTTAATAAATAGTAATAAGTGATAACAAATTCAGTAGTGTGTTTCCTCCACTGCGGAAATACTGCACTTACCTTTAATACAGATGGAGATTCTTGCCAAATTTTGAAAACATTTTGAACGATTTGTTTTTATACAATAACAGTCATTATGCCAAGTTCCACGGGCAGCACAATGAGGGCTTAAATTAAAGACACATGACATGGGCCAAGATATAGATTTACCTTAAGGATTTTATTTACTTCATGAAGTTTCTTTTTCACAACATCATATACAAAAAATAAAAGTTGCCTATTGTTTTTGAGGTTTACTGTCGTAGAGTTTACAGTATGTGCAGGTCATGCATTTCCTGATTCATCATGGTCTTGGGAGGTACTGCACAACGTTTGGAGCAGACATATAGATGTATGTACTGTAGGTGCTACACAGCAATTCCTAATAGGTGCATTTAGGCATTCTCAAGTGTCCAAAACCTCTCAAAACTCCAAAAAACAAAAATGTGTCTGTCACTATGTGTCTGTCACTATTTAACTATTTACCTCAATCAGAACAATTTGCAATTATTTACAGGGCTTACCAAAGTTACCAAATGTACTAAGGTGAAGACAGTGCCTGCTGATGAGAAACCTATAAATGTATTCTGTAATTTAATAATCCAATATAAAAACATTTATCCTCAGCAACTATCACACAGACTCACCACACATAGTATTAGGTTCAATACATTTTGTTTATTTATTTCTTTATATATGCTCATTTACATGCTTTATTTCTTCTACATGCTTAAACAATTTATTACAATTATTTTTAATAATGATATTAATATGCAACACACTCTTCAGGTGTAAGGACTTAAAAGCCACCTTTCCTGCTGCACCAGTCTAATTAATTTGGAACGCCAGGGACCTCCTCAAAGCCCGGCCCAGCATCCTCTTAACAGCATCTCGGTGGTTTTCCCTCCCAAGTATGTTCACCTGAAATACAAAGACCAAAATTACAATGGCATAACTTCCAGTCAAACATCTTAGCTGTTTTCAGCTTAAGCTGTTTTGCTATTTCATGCACAACCATCAAATACAGAGGGTATATATGATGACAAAAAGTGACAACATGTCATGTATCAAGCACACAACGCTCCACTTGGGAATGAGATTCAAGTTTAACAACACTCAAGGAGTTGAATAACATGGCTCTCAATATATGATGTCTGTTCCCCAAAAATGTAGTGGGGAAGGGAAAAGAGATGTGAAATGCGACAGTTGTTTCAGATAACAATGGCTACTCACATGGTCTCACTTCTCGACACCCATTCCGTGATTTGAATAGTATTTTTGAATCAGTGAGTAAGTCCACATTAAAGCAAGGCAGAGCCACATTCAGTACGAGAGCCAGGCTAGGACTTTTATGCCTACAATAATCACATGGCAAAACACTTAAAAAACAGACATACCAGTTGATTTTTCAGGTCCGCATCGGATGCAAGCCGCCTCTCCAACTCGTCCAGGTCCTCAACATTACTCAATGGCCTGTTGTTGTCCTCCACGAGGCCAAGATCCGCCACACCACCACCACCTAGCTTCTGCAGCATAGATGTGTTCACAGCCACCTGCTGCTTTACCCCAGCTCCTCCTCAATTGTTCGGAAGTGCTGCAGAACAAGTCTGTAAAAATCTATGAATCAAAAGGAATAGATTGGAATTGGCATGACACAAAAAGTAAAGATGCAAAGAAGTTGTGACAGACATTCATGGCTTGTTTCTCCCTTGATA
>NC_084997.1:28199577-28264577 GCF_963854185.1 Sardina pilchardus
TGTCCAAGTTATTCAAGACAGTGAATTCGACAGAGTGAGTGATGAATCCATTGCAGTGTGATTAGAGTCAGGCTATCCCTCTGGTGCTTTCCCACATGTATGTGGTGCATCAGGTTGCTAAAGACCAGCCGACCAGGATGGTATGTAAGGGATAATCAACGACGCGCCGTGCGTTTATAGGAAAATAATGCACGTTCGAAGTGGTAATAAGGATCCGACGCCGCAGGCGGAGGGGACTTTACACTTCGATAAGTGCATTATTTTCCTATAAACGCACGGCGGCGCGGAGTTGATTATCCCGCTTATACCACTGCTACTATCACTTTCGTTTATATTGCTGCTGTCTTAGATACAACGTTGTTGCTTTTACCGTTACATTGACATTGGCGAATTAATATTCAAGTGTAATAAGCCCAAAAGTAGGGAGCTACTTCATAGCCGTGCGGTATATGAAAAAATAATGCACGTTCCAAACAGCGCATCACAATAGGAAATTTGTCCAAGCAGTGGTATAATATGGAAATATTTCAGTTCAATGTTATGGACAATTTTAAGATGGAAAATGTGCTCTGAAATACGGATTTCGATGAAACCCATGAATAGGTTTTCCTGCTTTCAATGATGTAAAATTATGATTTTTACATCATTGAAAGCAGGAAGTCCAACATCGAAATCCGTATTTCTCCCATCTCAAGGCAAACTGAGGGAATGATGCATGACCATTCAAAAACATGTCTGGTTTTCTAAAGATCCAAAGCTTAATGCTAATTGGTGAAGTGTCCCTCTAAAACCTCAACTGAATGAACAGCAGTAGAGAGCAGTAGAGCAGTAGTTTCCCTCAGTGTGAGTGTCCTAGTTGAGCTACTGTATCAGAGTATCAGCTTTTACTGCTTATGGAGTTATCAGAGTAGGCTATCTGAGCTTTACTGCTGCTGGACTTGATACTGACCTTTGGCTGCCTCTCCCTCTTCTAAACTACTCAGGCACACACTGCATTCAGCATAGTTCTAATGTTGTTAAGATTCTCCATTTTGTTGAAGTCAAGATCCAATATCTTTCACATTTCACATCACAACACATTACGAGTGGGTCTTTAGTACTGTAAATGCCCACTAGAGGTGATGTTGAATAGCAGCCAAGAACAAATACAGAAAGATATACAGATGTATTATCACTTTATAGTTTTGTCCTGTTTAACATATGACATGACACAAATTCACATACTGTAGTTTATCATATCATTTCTGTTTTGTCAGAAAGTAAAAGATGTAGAAAAGTGAGGTCATCTGCCAGGCAACGCGATTGTTCAAACAGTGTCACAACTCTCTTTATGGCTCTGAAGTAACTCAGTGCCATCCAATCAGAAACCAAAGGCTTTTTAAGAGTCCCTCCCACTTGCATGAGTGAACTGAAGCTGAAAGACATTTTGTAGTTCAGCGCCACTTAACAGTTTATTGTAGTACAGGATGATTGTTCCTGCAGATGAAAAGGTATGAATTAGAAGTGTTTTTTTTACAACAATACAACAACTGGAGCTTCAGTTGGAGAGTTGTGTTGACAAACAGAGATTTATTTCAGAGAGGATTCTAGTTCAGGGTGACACGAGTTTTCAGAGCAGTGAAAGTGAGAGGAGAGATCATAAGTGTAGAACAATTGCAGCCTTTACAGAAAATGGCCTCCAAGTTGGAAAAGGATTTGTCTAAAAGTAAGCCCTTCTGCAGTCTGCACCGTTCAGAACTCAAGCTCTTCTGTGAAGATGACAAACAGCTTGTGTGTGTGGTGTGTCGAGACTCCGAAGTCCATACAAACCACAAATTCAGCCCCATCAATGATGCAGCAATTGATCGTAAGGTAAGATGTCTGCTCCTAAATTAATGTGTTCTTGTATTGTCAGTAACACTGCTGCATGGATTCTCTTATCAAAAACCTCTCTGAAACACGCTCATCCTACACCACAAGGGTTTTTTTTTATCATAGATCATTTCAGGTTAATGATTTATTATAAAATCTTTGTCATTAATGAAGATAAAACAATGTCTTGAGCATATCCTATTCCAAACAGTTGCAGTTTACTTTACAAGAGATATGGCCAGTGTCAACATGCATAAATGGTCTTTCTGTTGAACCTTTGAACCTTCTTGCATGACCTCCTTTCCATTAGGTTGCATGCACATTATGAAACATTACAACAACTTCCTTGATCATGATAAGATTGCTTAGAGTGAGCATTTTAGACTATTTGACGAAGTGGTTTAAGTTTTGGAAGTGCAGTTGCAAGTGCAGACTGTAATGCCAGACAAGGTATTTTTTTCCGACATCCAGTATTGACATCCATAGGACTTCTATATAATGTCCAAACAATTTTACCTAGTCTTATTGATGTCAAAATGTGGTCATGGTTAGACGTCCAAATAGCAATAGCACATTGTGCAGTCGTCAGGAATTGGTCTTGGACCGATGGACGCGATAAAGACATGATCTGCACGGCCATCTGAGGCCTGTTTGGTGGGACATTCTTCCCCTGCAGTTGATCCTTGCTTAGTGTACACCGACCCACACACATACGCGCACACACACACAAACACACACACACACACACACACACACACACACACACAAAGACACACACACACACACACACACACACACACACACACACACACACACATACACACACACACACACACACACACACACACACACACACACACACACACACACACACACAAAGAACATAGCAGTGAGCATAGCACACATCCATCCACGGAGTAGTGGGCAGCCATTGCTAAGGCACTGGAGAGCACACTGACCCAGAGATAAGTGTTGCCCATCCAGAGTAATCTGTCTCCTCAAGACATGAGAAATGACCATCATGATATCAAGTACTGTATGTATAATAAAGGCAGGTTACTGACTTTGTGTGTTTAAAACTGACCACATTGTCTCCAGGAAGAACAGCCCAACTTTCTCTTTCTCTCTCACAAACACACACTAAAACACAGGCGCCCTCTATCCCAGCATGTCTTCACTGCTGATCCCAGCACATTTACCGTTTCCAGCACTAAGCAGCATTACTGCCTCAGTACGTGTCAGGGAAGCAAACGTCCTTCCACAAAATTCAAACACATTGTCCTCCAGCTTCGCTGCATTCGCCTATGACAAAAATATGGATAGCCCATCCCAGCCAACATTAATTAGTTTGTGGCAAAACAATGTTTTTTATATTGCCTCACCTTTGTTGTGTTTTACCTTATCCTACCAACTGCATTATTGTAGGCTAGTTAATTCAACACACAGGAATAAAGAATTGCAAAATAGTACAAATAAATGAAATATTCTCTTCATCTGTATATCCATCAATATACTGTACAGAGCTAATCCAGTTCATGCAGGCCCTGCTGATGGACCCAGTGCAGTCTATTGGAGCCCACTGAGGAACCAAACTAAAAGTGTTCTGCCATAGTTCACCATGCAAAGAGTTTCATGATTGTTCTTTCTTTTTTATCCTTTTCACGGGATAATAACCCTGACCTGGACGCTCTACAAATATTGGATTCTGGAGCTGTATTCCTTTTGCCCCATCTTATGTCCGTGTTTATGAAACAAAGTTACAGTTTTGTTGTTGCCGACCATAATAATCCAAATGCCCACCCAAAGACGTCATCCTAGTCACTCTAAATGGGATGGAATTTGATGTGGATAATGCTGTTTAATCCAGCACTGATCAGTCACTTCCACTACCTGCATTTCCCCCAAAAGTTCAGGAATCGAACCAGCCACCCATCATTCACAACTCACAAGGCTGATTTCCTAACCTCTTGTCATGGACACACACACACAAACACACACACTTGAGACCTGAGAATATGTGTTGTCTTCTCTCACTTCTTTCTCTCCTCTCTCCCTCTCTCATCTCTCTCATCTCTCTCTTTCTCTCTCTCTCTCTCTCTCTCACACACACACACACACACACACACACACATACATCTACATGGACAGACACACACACACACAGACCTTCAAAACACCGTTCTCCAGACGACCAGACAATCCTGAATAACACTGTACGTTGGTTTCATTCCAGCAAGGACTGAGGGTCAAACTGCAGCCCATACAGATCAAGCTGGATGCGTTTAAAAAGGCTAAAGAAACCTGTGATGAAACTGCCCAAAACATTACAGTAAGACTGATGCCTGCTCCTCTAATAGTGATAACAACATAACTATCATACACATATTCCAAGTCTGAGACACCATCATGTGGTGATGTGTGGTATTACAGGTCCAGGCTCAACACACAGAGAAGCAGATCAAGCAGGAGTTTGAGAAGCTTCACCAGTTTCTACGAGATGAAGAGGCAGCCAGGATAGCTGCACTGAAGGAGGAAGAGGAGCAGAAGAGTCAGAGGATGAAGGAGAAGATTGAGAAGATAAGCGAAGAGATTTCATCTCTTACAGACACAATCAGAGCCATAGAGAAGGAGATTGGAGCTGATGACATCTCGTTTCTACAGGTTGGTTCTTGTGAAGTGTGCTTTTTAAGTCAGAACACACACACACACACACACACACACACACACACACACACACACACACACACACACACACACACACACACACACACACACACACACACAAACACACACACACACACACACACGCACGCACACACACACACACACACACACACACACACACGTTTCCTACTGATAAGGCCTACCTAATTTCTACCCTCTGTTTACAGAGCTACAAGAGCACAGTGGAAAGGTGAGTGATCTGCCTCCTGTTTCTATTTCTCTGTGGTTCTGAACCCAAACCCACAGCAGCACTGACTCCTGAATGTTATTCCAGAGCCCAGTGCACACTGCGGGATCCAAAGACGTATTCAGGAGCTCTAATCGATGTGGCAATGCACCTGGGCAACCTGAAGTTCAGAGTCTGGGAGAAGATGCAGGAGATTGTTCAGTACAGTGAGTTCACCCCCCGACACACACACACACACACACACACACACACACACACACACACACACAGTCATACATACACACACACACACACACACACACACACACACACACACACACACACACACACACACACACACATAGCCGTGCACATATACACCCTCTCTCTCTCTCTCTCTCTCTCTCTCTCTCTCTCTCTCTCTCTCTCTCTCTCTCTCTCCCACACACACCATTTTAAGGCAGAGAGCAAAGTAGAAAAATCTGTTATCACCATTACTGAATTCTCATGTTCTCTCTCTGCAGCTCCTGTGATTCTGGATCCCAACACTGCAGAACCACGACTCATCCTGTCTGAGGATCTGACTCGTGTGAGATACAGTCAGAGACAGCAGCTTCCTGATAACCCAGAGAGATTTGATATGTATCACTGTGTCCTAGGCTCTGAGGGCTTTGACTCAGGGACTCACTGCTGGGATGTGGAGGTTGGAGACGGTACATGCTGGGAACTTGGAGTGAAGACGGAGTCTGGGGAGAGGAAGGGAGAGAGTTGCTATAATAGTGGAGTCTGGAGAGTGCAATATTATGGTAGTAAATACACAGTACGCTCCCCATCCCAGCCAGACACCCCCATCACAGTGAAGCAGAAACTCCAGAGGATCAGAGTGCAGCTGGACTGGGACAGAGGAAAACTCTCATTCTCTAACCCTGATAATAACACACACATACACACTTTCACACACACTTTCACTGAGGAATTGTTTCCACTCTTTTACACACTCTCATCCCTGAGTATCTCAACAGTGAAGGCTGCAGTATCTATTGAGCAGCTCAAGTAGAGTTCACAATCTTCACAAGGAAAGGAAAAAAGAAAGATAGTGGCTTGCCTAGTGGCTGCCTCTTGCTATATGGCATTCTGTGACATAATATTATGTGCCGCTAGTAAGGTTGGGTACTCTCCTAATAAGTATTTCATTTGAGTGTCATTCTGTACATTTAAAATGTGGGATTGTTGTGTGTGTGTGTGTGTGTGTGTGTGTGTGTGTGTGTGTGTGTGTGTGTGTGTGTGTGTGTATATTGATCTAATGGTTTCAATTTTTGCATTCATTTTTTATACCATCTCCCCTTTTGGTTGGCATGTTTGCTTGTGGCGGCCTCTCTCTATGGCCAGTGTGTGGTCACTGAGTCTGTACCTAGTGACTAGTTTTCGGATCCGGGGGTCTTTTATGATGCATAAGTATTCGGCCATTTTATAATCTCTTTCTGGTGATTGACACACTTCCATTTTACTTTGAGTTTTAATTGTATATTCCCAATAATGTATGCACTTCTGTTTTTGTTGTCATGATTTTCTTTGGTGGTATTTTGTTGATGTTAGAATTGGTGTTAGAATTTAAATGTATTATTTTAATCTATTATTAATTGGCTGAAGACACTCTTTGTAATATTTTGTTCTTGACACCTGTGTACTGTCCTGTCTTGCTGCTTTTACAAATGGAATGCAGTAAGTGATGCAATAAACTCTGCTTTTCATATGAACTGTTGGGTGTGTAGGATTCTGTGTGTCACTGTACTGTATGTCACAAGATCATTACCTTCTATCATGGGCAGATCAACAGAGTGAATCAGCATCACATTACATACACATTTTACGTAAAACATTACACACACACATAACACACACATATTGCATACATACATTTCATACACAGATTATCTCTGAAGGGTCATGTCGACTGACAAAGTAATTTTACAGGAGTTCATAGTAGGCCATAACACAAATGGCGTAGAGTAATTTGTGACTCTCTGGGTTAGAGGTTGAAAGGTTGGTTCTCTGTAGATGGGTAGGATACAGCTGGGAAGGAGTGGCATTGTCCCTATTACATAATGAGTTTATCATTGAGATAGACGATGCTGAAGCTGTTATATTAAGGTCTATAAACCCTAATCTTGTCCTAGCTGTTTATCATTATAGTGTTAACTGCTACCACTACAACTTGTTACAAGCCTGGCTCAAAGCATGCAACAGAGTAGGGAAAGGCCACACGCGGAGTAGCGATATATATATTAGATTTATTAAAGGAATAGAACTTAACAGAATAGATTAAGTAAAGTCAGTAATGTAGTAGAACTTAGAAAATAAAAGTGTATGCAATCAGGATAATGAGGTGCAGTGAATAAGCAAAGCAAAATCCTAAATCGGTGCGGGAGAGACAGAGCAGCGGTGGGCGACCCCCAGTCTCGTCTGGAATACTCTTTTAAACCAGGAAGTGATTTCCTACAGTATGATTCCAAACACCTGCGCCCAGCTCACCTGTAGGAGACAGACGTAGCAGACAGGAGGAGGAGCCAGGCAAAGCCGTGACAAAGTGCACTGTCCAAAGTGTCCTCAGATTAACCTTCTATTCTCAGACTGTTCCTCTTGTGTTAAAGGAATCAGCTCTGGAAAAAATTAAGAGACCACCGCACATTTTTCTGATGCAATCCTAAATATGACAGTTATATCCTTTGAATGTCACTCAGCAACTGTTGGATGACATCAGAAAAATGTGCAGGTGGTCTGTGCTGGGACTGAATTGCTGCTTTGCGTTATTCACAAAGCAGTGTTTCAGCGATTGGTGTTGCGGTCACAAAGCTTTACACTTTGATGTGTGTTGTTTGTGACACCGTGTAATATCAGAAAGTATCCAGAAGTGATAGTTCAAGTCAACGCTCCAACCTTCTACTTATGCCTACAACTTCTCATGGGATTTACTACTGTAGCTGTCTGTGATTTTTAAAATATATACTATATATAAAATAAATTAAAAAAAAAAAATAGTATAAATATATATATATTTAAAATATATATATTGTATGTGATTTGTGTGTGTGTGTGTGTGTGTGTGTGTGTGTGTGTGTGTGTGTGTGTGTGTGTGTGTGTGTGTGACTGTGTGTGTGTTCAATACCTTCTGCATTGGGTAACTACAGAATGCAATAGTGTGCTTATTCCTTTACTTTGTGACACCAGAAGTTTTTCCCAGTTGGACATCCTTTAAGGAAGACAAGCATTTGAAATAAAAAAAAAAAAAAGTCTGGAGAAGAGCAATGAAATAAACAGATGACACATTATAGAGCAATTAATCTTCAATTCAGCTCTGAATGCTCTGAATGTGGCCTTGTACGCCCACAGCTTAGAAAAGCTGCCATGTAAACAATCATTTTTGGATGTTTCAAGTTACAGAGTGGATGTGAACCAAAGCCACCAGAAACGACCCGAGGTGTTAAGTGGGGTTTTGGTCGTCAGCGTCACCTACATTGCCTTTATTAAGCACAGAAGAGGGGCTCTAGTGTTGCAACCTTTCAGACACTTTGAACAAAGCTCTTTTCAGACACCAGGACTCGGTTTCCTTCCTCCCAGGGCAATAGTCACTGCAGACAGAGGAACTGAGCATTTTACCCAAAGCAGTAAATGGACTTTAATGAAATGTTCACTGCAAAACACTGTGCCTGTCCTTTAGGCGTTACAATAGCCCACAGCAGCAATTTCTCAAGTTTTGGCTTTTTAGAAAAAAAGTCAAAGTAAAAGTCCCATGTTAACCGAGGGCAAAACAAAATCCCACAATGGCTGTTCTGTAGTTTCTATATGTCTTTGGACAATGTGTTTTTATATTCCCCTGTGGCTGGGAGGTTCTGACCTTGTTCCCTTGTTTTGTGCTCCTCTCTCTCTCTCTCTCTCTCTCTCTCTCTCTCTCTCTCTCTCTCTCTCTCTCTCTCTCTCTCTCTCTGTGTATGTCTCTTTCTCTCTCTCTCTCTCAACTAATCAGAAAGGAGAAGATCCTATCAATTCTTCCTGTTCTCTCCTTACAGAGGTGTTGTAGATCATCTGTCTATAAAAGAGTGTGTTTGGCTCTTAGAGGTACACTCTAACTTTCTACCCGAACCCTAGACGTCGGATTGGAAAGGCAGGTTTGAAACATGGTAAGATAACCTCAGTCTGGATACTTAAAATCAGTGATTTAACTGTCTGTGTTGGCACGTGACTACTGTAAGTTGTCTTCGCTGTCTACTTTTTAGCTAACTGTGAAAATGTAAAATACAAATGCACTGGGAGTCAAATGTGGTAACAGGTCTGACTTTGTTTTGAAGCTCTACTATCATACAATTGATATGTGACAAAATATACGATTTGTTTTGTATCGTCTTCAAATGTATTGAGAGGGGAACAAATGTGCTTGTCTGAAGTGGTGACAAAGGGGATATTGATACAGACTTTGACAGGGACTTTCTCCTCTATTTCAATGCAATCTGTCAGGGTGTGTGAACAGATTGGCTTGGCTGAAATTGCATCTTTGCAAGTAACTCAAATCCTGGTCATTCTCTCTTTTTCTCTCTCTCTCTCTCTCTCTTTCTCTCTCTCTCTCTCTCTCTCTCTCTCTGTCTCTCTCTCTCTCTCTCTCTCTCGGACCCCTTGTGCTGCAGCGCGAGTGCATCTCTGTTCACGTCGGCCAGGCCGGAGCCCAGATTGGCAATGCATGCTGGGAGCTCTACTGCTTGGAGCACGGGATCCAGCCAGACGGACAGGTGCCCAGCGACAAGGTTCTTGGCCCCGGAGGAGACGACTCATTCAACACCTTCTTTAGCGAGACAGGATCGGGGAAACATGTCCCGCGCGCCATCTTTGTGGATCTGGAGCCCACTGTGATCGGTGAGATACACTTATCTGTGCCACTTACTAGACATACTGTAGTCCTAGACTAGACTAGACTAGTTCTCATTATCGATTCTGTATTTTATTTGTTTAAAAGTCACTTTTTTAAAAATACGTTTTAACCCTGGTACAGAGACGAAAAGTTATGTTCAAGTGATAGTAAAGTTTTATAAAAATGTGTGTTATGTAAAGGCACATTTCACATTTGTTTGTGTTTACATTAGCAAATGCTTTTTGTGCAGATCGTCGGTATCCTCAGTATTCCCAGAGAAATTCCACACAGGGTTTCTAGTTTGATTCCAGTTTTCGGAGCTATAGACTGCCTACAGAGACCGGGTTTTTGTTACAGTGTATTCACGGAATGGGCTGCTACCAGTCATGACTAGATGATTGTATTGATTCAGTGACGATTCAGTTCTATTGGGGGAAGGTTCCAGAGGGGGGCGGCATAGAGGCAAAGAGGGGAAGTGAGGGTGTGTGTGTGTGTGTGTGTGTGTGTGTCTGTGTGTCTGTGTGTGTGTGTGTGTGTGTGTGTGTGTGTGTGTGTGTGTGTGTGTGTGTGTGTGTGTGTGTGCGTGTGCGCGTGCGCGCGCGTGTGTGTGTGTGTGTGTGTGTGTGTGTGTGTGTGAAGCACAGATACAGTCCATCTAATCAATAATATGTGACTGGACGCAGTTTTATACAATGACCATTTTCTCACACATTCATGTCTGATGACTGGTCAGTTTTGATCGGGAATACACAAGTTGAATAAAACACCCAAATTGTTATGAAAATGATCAAACAAAGTCATGGGGCTTCATGATAGCCAGAATAAATTAACTGTATTTTGACAGGAAAAAAAAGTCCAATCTGACTGCAAACACAACAGGATGGCTAAAGTAATGCTATGTAATATTCCACCTTAATGCAACATCTTCACTTCAATGATACACTGACTTATGTTGTACTGTGCAGGACCAAAAGCCTTGAACAACGAAAAGATTGACAACAAGGGGTATAATTGCCAACTCTAAGATCCTGTTGCTTGTGTTTTTCACTATACTCCTCAGATGAGGTGCGGACAGGCACCTATCGCCAGCTCTTCCACCCTGAGCAGCTCATTACTGGAAAGGAGGACGCTGCCAACAACTATGCCCGCGGGCACTACACCATTGGCAAGGAGATTATCGACTCAGTGCTGGACCGCATTCGTAAGCTGGTAGGACAAAGCCCAAAATGCATATATCTCTGTGGGAAGAGTAGTCTGTAAATAAGATGTACTGTACAAGCTACTTTCAATATTGGATGATTTATTGACAATTAGACTTACAGAGGCAATATTCCAAATGTGAATTAAAACACAATTGTGATTTTAAAAAAAGTGGTTAAATAGCCTACTTAAATGTTTTTTTTACCTTATTGATGACAGGGCTAATGAGTTTTTTTTCCCCCTGAAGTCTGACCAATGCACGGGTCTCCAAGGCTTCCTGGTGTTCCACAGCTTTGGTGGGGGCACCGGCTCTGGCTTCACCTCCCTGCTGATGGAGCGTCTCTCCGTCGACTACGGCAAGAAGTCCAAGCTGGAGTTCGCTATTTATCCAGCTCCCCAGGTGTCCACTGCCGTGGTGGAGCCCTACAACTCCATCCTGACCACCCACACCACCCTGGAGCACTCCGACTGTGCCTTCATGGTGGACAACGAAGCCATCTACGACATCTGCCGCAAGAACCTTGATATCGAGCGTCCATCATACACCAACCTCAATCGTCTTATTAGCCAAATCGTCTCCTCCATAACGGCCTCCCTCAGGTTTGACGGAGCCCTAAATGTGGACCTGACGGAGTTCCAGACCAACTTGGTGCCCTACCCTCGTATCCACTTCCCTCTGGCCACCTACGCCCCCGTCATCTCCGCAGAGAAGGCCTACCACGAGCAGCTGTCCGTGGCTGACATCACCAACGCCTGTTTTGAGCCAGCCAATCAGATGGTGAAGTGCGACCCTCGTCACGGCAAATACATGGCCTGCTGTCTGCTGTATCGAGGTGACGTGGTGCCCAAAGACGTGAACTCTGCCATCGCAGCTGTCAAGACCAAACGCACCATCCAGTTTGTGGACTGGTGCCCCACTGGCTTCAAGGTGGGCATCAACTACCAGCCCCCCACTGTGGTGCCCGGTGGAGACCTGGCCAAGGTGCAGAGGGCCGTGTGCATGCTGAGCAACACCACCGCCATCGCCGAGGCCTGGGCCCGTCTGGACCACAAGTTCGACCTGATGTACGCCAAGCGCGCCTTCGTGCACTGGTACGTGGGGGAGGGCATGGAGGAGGGCGAGTTCTCCGAGGCCAGAGAAGACATGGCCGCCCTGGAGAAGGACTACGAGGAGGTGGGCACAGACAGTACCGAGGATGATGATGAAGAAGGAGATGAGTATTAAGGACTTCATGGGCAGCTTCCTCTTCATCTTTTATCAGAGGAAGGTACTTCCAACAGCTAGCTAAACTGGAGGCATTTGAGTGGATATTTGCATATACAATGCTGTAGCGAACCCATATGCTAACTTGTTATGTTGGCATTGTGGGAAATCATTTTTAGAATTTGCCGTCAAACATGTAAACAAATTAAAGCAAGACATTACAATTACATTCATTCTGTATAATATTAAGTGCACATTTTGATTGTGACAAAGTACCGTTTGCCATTTCATCTGTTGATATTGTCAGTCACCTGCCAAAGAATTAAATGTGTCCCACATCTTTCTGAACACATAAGTGTGTATTTATTTCTGTAATCTTTCATTTGAACTGAAGCACTACATTTAAACGTGTAAAAAAAAAGGATAACAGATCTGTGAGAACCGCAAGGCCAGTGTAACGTGATAGTGGCTGTGTTATGATGAATTCCCCTCCCCCCTTCTGCTGCCATGCATACCGGAATGCTGAAGACAAGATGGCCACCTGCTCCACCCCCCCCCCCTCCTAATCCACCCCCCACCCATCCAGCACCACCCTGCACCACAGCTGTCTGTCTATATGAGTTCATCAGAGATGGCGGCATAGCTGAATGTGAGCAGTGTCGGCCTCGCCTCCATGACACGGCATTCGGCCCCAAAAAATCAATCGCAGAGAGCAGCCATTAGCTCTATCCCCCTGATCGACCACAGCGGCCTGTCTGTGCTCAAGACAGAAAAGGATTCTCTCTCTCCCACACACACACACACACACACGCACACACAGCACATCATGCTCTACAGCACAAATCAAATGCGGTGTTGATTTGCTAAGATAATGGAGTGAGTGTACTGTAGAGTGAGTGAGTGGGAAAGGGAGTGGAGAGTGGTTGTGATAGAGAGAGTTGAAGCAGTTATCAAGTATCTTTAGTTGTTAACTTATCAGGGTAATACTGTACACGATCAAGCGTGTGTGCTATCTGATGAATGTTTTCTCTCCTCTCTGGGAGTGTGCATGTGTGTGTGTGTGTATGTGCATGTGTGTGTGTGTGTGTGTGTGTGTGTGGACGGAGACTGCAACAGCTGTTGTTCTCGGGCCCCATGCACACCATCTTGAGATGTGGACATTCCAGCCCAGACCGCGGGGGAAACCTCCCCTCCAGCAATAAACGGGCGGGTCGACTCCAAAGCCCTCTGAGGGTGTGGATAACGTTTCCACAAGCAGGGATTTCTGGAAGTTTCCACATTAAACAACCAGCAGCAACGCTGCCTGTTTTGAAAGTGTGCGGGACAAAATAAAGCAGTCTATTCCTAATTCATACAAACTCACACTCTTCCATAGACACAGATACACACACAGACGATACACACACAGACACACACACACACACATACACACTCGGCCTCGCCTCGTCTGCCTCCAGAGGGACTGCCCTCTTTGCCTGGTTGTCCGCCTCCCTCCTCAGAGTCTCCCGCCTCCGTGAGCTCGCCTGCTTCCTGCTTCCAGTCCCCCCCCCCCCCTGCATAAATACCCCTCCTCTGAGCAGCTCCAGCAGATCTGCCTTCTGCCTCCGAATCCTCGAGTCGGCCCGAAGGAAAAGCTACAAAATGGTGAGTGATGACGTAGATCTAAAACCGGCGTCCGTTCGTTCTTGTTTATTTATTTTTTTCCCCTTCCTCTCTCCAGAACGAGGGCTCGTTCGTATAGAGTTCTCTCTGATAGACAAAAAGCAAACAGAAAGTCGAGACTTATGGCTTACGCAGAGAGGTAGAGAAAACAGATTCATAAAACAGACGTGTGTGTGTGTGTGTGTGTGTGTGAGGGAGGGTGCGTGTCTATTGTTCTCCTGCTCCTTGTTTTGTGATTGCGTTGCGGCGGGTTCCTCTCTCGCGTAGGCGCTCGCGTTCCTCGGACTGTGGAGAAGGCTGGCGTGTGGCACGGAGCAGCGATGAGCTCAGGCATCTGGGCAGCTCTTCCTGTTCCATCTGCCGCATTACGAGTGTGCAGAGGATTTGGAGTGACTCGAGGCTCTCCCCGATCTATCCCTCTCCCTCTCTTTCTCTCTTTCTCTCTCCTTCCTATGATCCTTTCTATCTCTTTCTTTTTCTCTTCTGTATCTTTTTCTCATTTCCTTTCTCCGTCTCTTAGTATCCCCTCCTCTCTCTTGCTATGCTCTATCTGGTTTTTTTTGCTATTTCTCTTCCTTCCTCTCCCTCTCTCTCTCTCTCTCTTAAAAACTGCAGCAGGGAGAGGGCCCACGGGCCTGCTGCCAGAGTCTGACACAGATTTCACAGCCAATTCTCCTCTCCTCTCCTCTCCTCTCCTCTCCTCTCCTCTCCTCTTTACTCTCCTCTCCTCTCCTCTCCTCTCCTCTTTACTCTCCTCTCCTCTCCTCTCAACTCTTCTCTCCTTTCTACTCCTCTCTTCTCTTTCCTCTCATCTCCTCTCCTTTCTTCTCTCCTCTCTTTTCCACTCTCCTCTCCTCTCCTCCCTTCTCCTTCCTCGGCGTAGCAAATGTGGAACAAATCATGGCAGGCAGCCTTCCGCCAGCGCCTCTCTGCTCCACCCGTCTAGAGGAGGGGAAGAATTCATAAAAATATGAAACATTCCTCAGCTGCATAAAAAAAACTAAGTGGAATCTGTGTGTGTGTGTGTGTGTGTTCTGTTGTGTTGTGTTGTGTAGTGTGTGTGTGTGTGTGTTGTGTTGTGTAGTGTAGTGTGCGGGTGTGTGTAGTGTGCGGGTGTGTGTAGTGTGTGTGTGTATCTCTCTGTGTGTGTGTGTGTGTGTGTGTGTGTGTGTGTGTGTGTGTGTGTGTGTGTGTGTGTATATGTGTGTGTTGTGTATGTCATTGCAGGGTCGATATAAAGAGGTCTTTTGTAGGAGGCCAGTCGTAGTAAATGCCCTCATGGTTGGGAGAGAGGCTGCATAATGGGGTTTGTGTGTGGCCTGGGAGAGGCGTGGATGAGATATCTCCCACTGACACACAAAGGAGCGCTTGCAGCAAGGAGGAGAGGAGAGGAGAGGAAGAGAAGGAAGGGAAGGGGAGAGGAGGACAGAGAGAGAGAGAGAGAGAGAGAGAGGGAGAGGTAGTCCTCTAGGGAGACCGTCTCCTTCCGCTGCAGTGTGAGGATCTTGTGAAAGGCTGTCAGGAGTCATAAAAACACTCACAATTACTGAGGCCGGGTCACGAGGGGAAGAGGCAGCTCGGGCCAAAATATGTTACACCACTTTCCCCAGGCCACTGGAGTACACTCAGCTCAACAGAACAGAGAGAGAGAGAGAGAGAGACAGAGAGAGAGAGAGAGAGAGAGAGAGAGAATGAGAGAGAGAGAGAGGGGGAGGGAGAGAGAATGAGAGAGAGAGAGAGAGAGAGAGAGAGAGAGAAAGAGAGAGGGAGAGAGAGAGAGAGAGAGAGAGAGAGAGAGAGAGAGAGAGAAGCTTTATAGTTTGGCAGGGAGATGTCTATGCATGTCATGTCGATAGGTTCGGTGAAGATTGTCGTCTCGATTCCAGGCGAGACGTTCGGCTGTGACCACAGGGAAGTGCCTGAGTCTGGGCCCTGTCATTTTGTCTTCCCCTAAAGGCCCCACCACGTGCTTAGGCGGAAAAGTGTGCTAAATTAGTCCCTGATACAGAATTCCATATGTGACTGAGAGGCTGCCACTCCCTATTTTCTAACCTAAAAGAGGATTTCTGCAGTGTGTTATACTGTTCCAGCACAGAGACAATCATTTGACCTTTAAAACAAATAATCCTTTTGTTTACTGACCCTGCATCATAATGACTGTATTTAGCATTTAGAATTTATTAGCAGAACTGTTTGTGTGTGCGTACCATTAGCTTTAGCATCAGAGCTAACGCTTACGTAACTTTCCTCTGTGCAGCGCGAGTGTATTTCTATGCATGTCGGCCAAGCCGGGGCCCAGATGGGAAACGCGTGCTGGGAGCTGTACTGTCTGGAGCACGGCATCCAGCCGGACGGACAGATGCCGAGCGATAAGACCCTCGGAGGCGGAGACGACTCCTTCAATACTTTCTTCAGCGAGACGGGAGCCGGGAAACACGTGCCACGAGCCATCTTTGTAGATCTGGAGCCCACTGTGATTGGTATGATCAGCTAATATGTAAGAACAGAACAGAAAAAAAGAAAAACACAAAAACTGTACTGATACTGTATGTCGCATGACAGCTGTTGCTATGGCTGAGCTTACTGGTATTGTGTTGCGTATAAAAGGTCATTTCAAGTGAAAGGGTGAGCTAAATCAGAAGTGCTGTGTCACTAGGCCTGACTCTAAACGTGGGTTGTACCATCATCTACCACTAGAGGGCACCCCCACAGATGACTCGTATTTGCACACACATGTTAATGTCACTTACTGACTACGGGGCAGGGCCTGTGCCTGAGTCCACTCTGGATTGTCACAAGAGGTTTGACTGGGAAAGACACAACAGGCTCACTTTCACCTGAACTCTATGTATGTGAGGTATACATTTGTTTTTCATTCACAGAAAAGGAAACATTCAGTGTTTTTCCCGTTCACTACAGACATAAATGTGACAGCTGCAATACATGCAATGTCACAGCACTGCACTGAACAATTTACTTGGCATAGGAGTTCATACAGTAGTTTTCCTATGAACACTAAACACCTGTGTGTGCTTTCACCTGTGTTCCTCAGATGAGGTTCGAACGGGCACCTATCGCCAGCTGTTCCACCCAGAGCAACTTATCACAGGAAAAGAGGATGCTGCCAATAACTACGCCCGTGGCCACTACACCATCGGCAAGGAGATCATTGACCTCGTCCTTGACCGCACTCGTAAACTGGTAAGACACGCAAAATCTTGAGTGGACTTAAAATGTTTGTTTTTTGTCTTTGTATCAGCTGAAATGAGTTGAAGTCATAAACAGTGAGCTGAGCGGAAATAATTGGTGTAGTTTTATTCTTCCCAAATATGCTGTGGTGGGTGATGTGCATGTTATGGAGTTATAAAAGGTTCTGGGTCACTATGTGTTTCCAGGCAGACCAATGCACGGGTCTCCAAGGCTTCCTCATCTTCCACAGCTTTGGTGGGGGCACCGGCTCTGGCTTCACCTCCCTGCTGATGGAGCGTCTCTCCGTCGACTACGGCAAGAAGTCCAAGCTGGAGTTCGCTATTTATCCAGCTCCCCAGGTGTCCACTGCTGTGGTGGAGCCCTACAACTCCATCCTGACCACCCACACCACCCTGGAGCACTCCGACTGTGCCTTCATGGTGGACAATGAAGCCATCTACGACATCTGCCGCAAGAACCTAGACATTGAGCGTCCCAGCTACACCAACCTAAACAGGCTCATTGGTCAGATAGTCTCCTCCATAACGGCCTCCCTCAGGTTTGACGGAGCCCTGAATGTGGATCTGACGGAGTTCCAGACCAACTTGGTGCCCTACCCTCGTATCCACTTCCCTCTGGCCACCTACGCCCCCGTCATCTCCGCAGAGAAGGCCTACCACGAGCAGCTGTCTGTGGCTGACATCACCAACGCTTGCTTTGAACCAGCCAATCAGATGGTCAAGTGTGACCCTCGTCACGGCAAATACATGGCCTGCTGTCTGTTGTACCGAGGCGACGTTGTTCCCAAAGACGTCAATTCTGCCATTGCAACCATCAAGACCAAACGCACCATCCAGTTTGTGGACTGGTGCCCCACTGGCTTCAAGGTGGGCATCAACTACCAGCCCCCCACTGTGGTGCCCGGTGGAGACCTGGCCAAGGTGCAGAGGGCCGTGTGCATGCTGAGCAACACCACCGCCATCGCCGAGGCCTGGGCCCGTCTGGACCACAAGTTTGACCTGATGTACGCCAAGCGCGCCTTCGTGCACTGGTACGTGGGGGAGGGCATGGAGGAGGGCGAGTTCTCCGAGGCCAGAGAAGACATGGCCGCCCTGGAGAAGGACTACGAGGAGGTGGGCACAGACAGCGTGGGCGACGAGGATGAGGAAGGAGAGGAGTACTGAAGAAGCCACGTTAGATTCCTGCTGTGTCATGCTAGACAGCAGGCATGCCTTAATAATGCTCATCAGGGATACCATTGGACTTTCATAAAATACTGATGTTATTGCATTCCATGCACTTGCTTTTCCAGTGTTATTGCAATAAATAATTTGAGCAAATATCTCAGATATAATGTGTGTGTGATTATTTGTGTCAAGGTAATGTCGGTATGGTTACAACAAAAGTATGATAGCACTTATGAAATATTTTCTTAAATTAAGCATTTAGATGTCATTCTGGATACTTAGAGACCACTTTAATGAAACGGCTAAGAGCAACATGGTCTAACACTGTTATAAGCACACTATATAGCTGGTCATCATTTTTTCCCCCCAAGAATGTAGGCACATGGGTGTGTAGCCTACCATATGCCCAATCATTCTGCATACTACAACATGCAACAGTTGGCGCAGCTCATATCCATTTGTCATTTAGCAACAACTGCAGTGGGCAAGATGACACTGATAGTGGCCCTGGGAAGAGCATGAAGAGTAAACCTAATGCTCTCATCGTTTGTTTATTCCCTTAAAATAAAAGAAATAATTCTATTTTAGTTATTCACTGAGTGGAGGACGGGTGAGCTGGCGTCTAAGAAGCATTGTGTTCATTCAAATAAAAGGAGTTGACGTCCACGAAGTTCAACGACGCAGCTGCGTGCGCGTCCGACTTCAGTGCATGCCCGTTGGTCTAACAGGGCGGAGTTAGTGACGAACCAAAATACTGGCATGTTCTAGACGTTCTATTTTTTTCCCCGTGCGTCCCTGCTCAGCTGACTATGACGTATAGCTACAAGAGCGAACGAGAGAAGGGCGAAGGTTGATAGCCTGCTGCACGGACAGATATAGACGGGTGGGATCGCCCAACGAAGTAATGACAACGTGCAGGCCGACAACCTCCAGTGGGAGTTGGTCATAGAGAACCGCAGAGAGACGGCAGTGTGTGGAGGAGTACTGCGCAGATAAGAAGGCTGTTTACTACTGAACCTCCTCTTTTTATGTAGCGTCGCGCAACACATTCCAGAGACTTTCCGGAATCATTCATTCCCATTTAGAGAGCGGAGGCTGAGAAGCTACCTCCTCGTCTGGCCGCGCTTCTAAAAAAGGTAAGAGTGCCTCCACGAAAGCAAGATTTTAGTTAGCTAACGTTAACAGCAAATGGCGTCATGACTCACACACATACCTGTTTGTAAATAATACGCATGGGATAAATAGTCTGCGAGGAGAGAAGTACTTACAGTTAATTCCCAAAATGGATGAGAGCAAGCGCGTAAGAATCGCAGCTGTTGAGAGCCATATGGCCTAAACAAATCGCAAACTTTGCGCTGGAAATAACGCTGCAATTGTGTCCCCGGCTTCCAGAGAGCTCGAGGCATGGATAGGCGCGCGGCCAGGCTCGAGGGGAATACCGGGGCTGCTATAATCGGTTCTCCCCTCTATTTGGTACCATAGTGTCAGCGGTCCCGTTATATTGTCACAAACTCACGAACACGCCCCGCTGGACACAATTACTGCCAGCAAAGTACACCATTACGTTACTACTTGTCAGTAGTAAATTATATTAATGTGGAACTATTTTATTTATAAGAAACCACGCAACTAAACTAAATTGGTTACACAGGCATGTTTAATTTATCCTCACATTAATATGGTGTGTGTGTGCCCCCTGGGATAAGGACTTCAGTTGGGGGTTTCAGTTGTGAAATGTCTGTTGCAGTTTACTTTCTGTTTCACTGCTCAATGTTTTATTGCACCAGGTGCACAGAGGTGGGCGAAGACATGGTGGATTACTATGACATATTGGGTGTGTCGAGAAGTGCCTCTCAAGATGATATCAAGAAAGCGTAAGTCCTCATCAGAGTTGTGGACACTGACATGTAGGCCTGAACCCCTATCACTATGGCTTTCATATTGACAGTAGGTCTTTGAAACTGTGATTATGTAACCCCCCCTCCACCAGTACAAACACATACACACACACACACTCACACACACACACACACACACACACACACACACACACACACACAGACACACGGACACACAGACACAGACACAGACACACACACACACACACACACACACACACACACACACACACACACACACACACACACACGCACACACATCCGGTGTATCTAATGTAGACCTATAAACAGCATACTGGTGATGAAAGTTATATTAGGATGTTAGTATACTGAAGATGTTTGAAATGTATATTCCTCACTATAAACATTATGTGTTTTTTTTTTCATTAAATGCAGCTATTTAGTAAACATTATCACCACAATGTTCAAATAGCTCCATCAGAAATTGCAGAATACCCTTTTGCATTAAAATTCAGTGCTAGCCTTGACAATAAATGACCACCCCACATATTTGTTAGAACAGCAACAGCCAGCATAACTCAAAGCCCAGTGCCCCACTGTGCTGCTAGCTCTAGCTAGGGTCTGGGTTTGGAGAAAGAGAATGCGGTGAACTTGGCCCAAATCCCTCTGAAACATTGATGAGTCAGCGTCAGCGTTGTGTGTGTTTGTGTCCGTGTGTGTGTGTGTGTGTGTGTGTGTGTGTGTGTGTGTGTGTGAGAGAGAGAGAGAGAGAGAGAGAGAGAGAGCACGGATGGCCACGGATCTGTCCTCCCTGGACCAGAGTCAAGTTGTCCAGGTGTCAGGTCTCGGGACACTGCGGGCAGGGCTGAGTGGCTCTGTCCCTCTGTGGGGGGCAGATGGTGCTATGACTGTGTGGGGAGATGTGTTGTAATGTCCATGCCAGGCAAAGCGTGTGTTAAACAAACACCTTACAAGGTGTATCCTTCTGTGTGCTTCATGTCATTGCATAAATAAGGTGTGTTGAGAATCTTCACCTGTTTACTACAGTATATACTAAGTGGACTGTAGTGAATAGCCACTGTATAACATAGTTATGCATTATGTAGCCTAGTGGACTGTATGTAGTGAATGAGGGAATGTTCGGAACACAGCCGCTGTCGTAACATTTCTCCACCAGAATCAATAATTTCAGAATTTGGATTATCAATAGACTAATTGGTGTGACATGTCGGGCATGACAGAGAATGAACGATTAGTAGTTCGAGACCAGATATATTACAGATATGTGTAATTACTACAGTACATGAGGGACAGTGACACTGTGGTGATTTTACAGTAGTTCTGGTGACTTACCGAACATCATGGCACATCCGTCCCGGTGGCACAAATTTGGATTCATGAAAACGCTATAGGGGAAAGCAAGACAGCCGTTATTCAACCCAAAATAAGTCAAATAAACATTCCAATGACCCCGAAGCTGATTAGTTAAGGCAAACTATGCTAAAAAAAACTTGCATAGTTCACCATTAAACATTGCGTCTACTCTGTAGGTATAGGAAGCAGCCCATTAAAGCAACACTAAAGCACTTTTCCTCTGTCACACACACGCGATATTTGTTTATCCAGCAAATAACAGACTAGGTAGAATATGTTGCATGATTTTATGAAAGTATGATGTATTGCGACATCGAAGCAAGTCAAATTTGTAGTTTCTGATGTCTCATTTCATCGAACTACAGATATACTACCCCGCCCTGTAAAGTTACCGTACATAGTGCGGTTATAGCCGATAGAGGGCCGCGAAGTGAAAGCAGAAGTGCCGTTCACCTTGTTACGAGTTGATGAACTGAAATGATTTTGGAAACATTATTTTAAGGTACAGTACGAAAAACTCTTTAGTGTTGCTTTAAACATTGCCTCTACTCTGTGCAGTAGGTGTAGAACGCAGGCCTAAGCATTGTGTCTTCTCTGTAGGTACAGTATAGGAAGCAGGCTTTGCACCCATTAAACATTGTGTTTACTCTACATTGTGTCTACTCTGTAGGTATAGGAAGCAGGCCCTGCGATGGCACCCAGACAAGAACCCAGACAACAAAGAAGAGGCAGAGAGAAAGTTTAAGGAGATCGCTGAGGCCTACGAAATCCTGTCTGACAGTATGTCACATTTATCATCATCACCATCGTCATCATCAAACGTTTTCTTCTTCTCTTCCTCTTCTTTGTTTTCTTCTACTGTTGCTGCGTCATGTATAATTATGACCTCATTTTGCCACATTTTGGCCATTCTATATCTTTAGAACAACTTACCAGTGGCACAGTAAGCGATTCATCTTTTGGAGGGTGATTCTAATTTGCCTCCAATTTGTTTTTACATAATGTGCTTGCCAGCCTTCACAAGGTTACATTCACTTTCATTATCAACCTGCTGATGAGCTTTGTACTGTAATTCTGTGACAGATTCAAATCTATGGCTCTTATTACTCTCAAACTGATTGTTACATATAACTTATGTCAAGTTTATCTCACATGTGGACTCTCTTTGTCCTTCTCTTGCTGCAGGAAGTAAAAAAGAGTCCTATGATACGTACGGTAAAGAGGGAGTACACAGTTCAGGTAAGTTAAGCCTGACATCACACTTGTACTGTACTGTATGTTCCGGAATAAGTTTGGATTTGTGTTTTGGAATTTCTGTTGAACTCTTTTGATGTGTTGTTCTAGGATGTGGTTTAGAACTTGAAATGATTCTAAAGTCTTTCAAGAGTATGTCAGAATACTCTTGTATTTGATACGTTCTGACTGTTTTTGTTGTATCACATCACTTTTGATTAGACAAGATCTTATCATCTATACAGAAGAATATCTAAACAATACTGAGCAGAATGTAGCAAGGCCATTGCTGTTGTTGTTATTGTTGTTGTTGTTGTTGTTGTTGTTGTTATTGATGTTGATGCTGTTGTTGTTGTTGTTGTTGTTTTCCTTTTCCATCACATTTTTTACTCATTGTCTTGTTTGTCATGTCTCTCTGCCTTAGGCTCTAGTGGGCCATCCACACCTGGAGACTTCCCAGGATTCACCTTCACATTCCGAAGTCCAGACGAGGTCTTCCGAGAGTTCTTCGGAGGCCAGGATCCCTTCGCCGACTTCTTCGGTGAGTGACTGATGTCAGAGTGCTCTCTGCCCCTCCCACAGAAGATAAATCTAGTAAAGAAACTTTTGTTAGCGCTTTGATGGAAATAGGTCGGCTTCTACTATCAGACTGTTTTTCAGTCTGTCTTGTCAGTTTTATTACTGTGTAGGCCTACAGTCTTTGATGATTCCTTTTTAGAACTTTCACCTTTGTAGTCTAATCTTTGGCCCTGGTGTAACAATGCAAATCTATATGTGCTATAGAATGATATGATAAGCAAGCTCAGGAGTAACATTAACACACTTCCCCAAATGTAAAGTCTAACTCTTAACACCCCTGTTAACCAGAGCTGTATCTCTCTATAAGGCTATGCTGTAAACAAACATTCCACTTGGAGACTGTAATCTTGAGGGCCGTTCACATCAGGAATGATAGCTATAAAGATAACTATAGCTCTAACTGAAATGATAAAAGCGTCCACATTGTCCAATGATAAGGAAAGTCTCTCCTCACGATGAATACGATGGTTCAAATTTGATTGATTCAGATTGGCTGTCCACTTTTTATCTCAAAAATCATTCAAATTGTTGTGAAAGTGATCCCCAACAAAATCATTCTTTATGTCGTTATAGTTATAGTTTATGTGTGGACATAGTCATTCATATTGGCTAGAGCCACGATGACCGTGAAAAACACAGACAACTTGGCATCACACCATTATAATCTCATGTCATTCCACTTAAAGAGAAACTATGCAGGATTGGCGATTTCATCTTAAGTTTCGGTTTCGTTTTTCATTTTCGCTCGTTTTATGCTTGCACATTTCTCTGCAGAGCTTCCCCGACAGCTTTAGCGTGTATATTTATACATATATAGGCTATATATAGATATATAAATTGCAAGCGTGGTTCTTCTTGTTCTTTATGCGTCTCAGCCTTTCAGATGTAAACAGGGAACAATCGTCTCCTGAACAAACTGCAAGGTTGCAATAGCGGATAGGGACACTGGGGGCGGGAGGAAATCTTACTGTTTTCGATAAAACTGGTCAGTCAAGCAAAACAACGATTTCTAAGCGATTTTATGACTATGAAAAAGTTGCATAGGGTCTCTTTAAGATGAAATCGCCAATCCTGCATAGTTTCTCTTTAATGAAATTATGTTCTTACCTTTTCTCCTCCTCCAGATGACTTCCCTTTCGGAGGGATGCACCGCGGCCACCACACCCACCACAGGGCAGCCCCCAACCGATTCTTCTCCTTCCCCTCGGCTGGAGGTCAGAACCAATCACCACAGCGCACATATCCAAAGGGCCCAATCACCAGAGACCACACATCCAAAGGGCCCAATCACCAGAGACTACACATCCAAAGGGCCCAATCACCACCAGGGCCTCACATCCAAAGGGCCCAATCACCAGAGACCACACATCCAAAGAATTGAGACAGGGAGACTTATTTACAGTTCAAAGTTCATGAGACAGGAATGCTTAAAATACAGCTCAAAATTCAACATTCAGCAGACAGGAATGCTTATACACGGTTCAAATTTCAAAATTCAAGATTCCTTTAATTTTCTTACATGTGATTATACTTGTGTAATAAATTAAGACCTTATAACATTGCTGCGTATCAGTTATAGTTATTGAGTTATTGGTATGTGTTATCATATTACATGTTTACATTAGACTTTGAGTTGTTTCACTGAGAGTTCAGGTCAGGTGAACCTTAATTTAATCATTTCTTCCAATCACTGTCCACCTGAGTACACTGAAAAATATAGTCAGTCAGTTTACCTAAGTTAAGGAAAGGAAATACTGTATGTTTGTTTATTTAAATATTTCTATATCGTTTATTATGATATGTATATATTGCTGTTATAATATTGTTTGTTTGTTTGTTTGTTTGTTGTTCTGTAGTGGACTTCACCACCTTCTCGATGGGAGGGATGGGAGGAATGGACATGGGAGGTGGAGGAGTGGGCAACTTCAAATCAGTCTCCACCTCCACCCGCATCGTCAACGGCAAGCGCACCTCTACCAGAAAGTACGTTTACCTTTACACACACTCAAATGACGTGCGTGTGCGTGTGCGTGTGCGTGTGCGTGTGCGTGTGCGTCTGTGTGTGTGTCTGTCACGAGTGCCATTTATTCAAATTATGAAGTAAATATTAGTTGAAGAATAGCCACTCGTGTTCATAGTGTTTGTTGTATCCTCTTTAAAGTGTGTTTTCTGAAGCAACGTTTTTTCAGCAGCAAACAGAATGATTCGACTCAGGTGGCATTTAAATTATTCAGAGTTCTCCCTGCTGAGTCGTCTCTGGCATTAACCGCGCCGGTGTCCTTGTCTCTCGCAGGATCAGAGAGAACGGCCAGGAGAGGACCGAGGTGGAGGAGGACGGGGTCTTAAAAAGCATCCTCATCAACGGTAACTACACTCACACTTCTGCTTGACGTTTTTTGCTCCAAACTGTCCAAACTTCTCATCTAAATTCACAAGCTCAGTAACGTGTACGTGTGTACATTAATGCAATCTCAGCCAATGTCCCGTGGGGTGTCCTACGAAGCTCGATTAGTGCCTTAGCGAGGTATGTTGCGCTCAAAACCAGGGTATGCTGTCATACTATGAAGGTATTATTGGGGCAAAAGTCACGAGCACATTTAACTGCAGATTTCGCATTCGCACACTAAAGTCACAAATGTGTAACCGTACATTTGAAGTTGTAGATATTTTTTTCATACCTTGTTAACACAAAATAGGGCTACGGGTTCACGAATCCGTTCTACAAGTTCACAAAACCGTTTTACAGATACACGAATTCTCACCTGTGCATCACAAGTTCCTGGCCTCATCCCCTCGAGACTTTTGCTCCATTTACACTGCAACGATTGGGGCAAAACACATTCGCACATCCGTGTTTCATAGTCTGAGAACATGCACAACATTCGTGCATTTGTAAACCCAAATGTGAACTAATGCAACAGAAGTTGTGCATCTGTGAAATGTTTTCTCATTAATAAAAGTCTTACACGACTACAAGTGCATTGATACAAGTGCTTGAGTCTACATCTGCGAGTTTCCGTCGCTGTTTTCCGGGGACGAATACTTTTGCACCAATTATACCACCTGGCGATGTGCAAAACCGATTTGTACTTGTGCACACAGAGAGCATCGATCGAAAACAAAACAAGGCGGCCGGATCTGGATCTGGATCGCGCCCACACATCCCTGCTCATATAAGTAGCCTAACCTCCGCTTGTTTCCTCATCAATATAAAGACAAGGACGCACGATTTGTAGATTTTCTTTTCACAGAGTGAGAAAACATACTTCGGAGTGATTATTTGCACCCGGGTGTAAATAGTGGAATGGAGGCATTTTCTTATTTGCACCCAAACCTGTAATGCGTGCAGAAACAGATGGGATGGCCTACCTAAATCTAACAAGTTAGGATTTTTAAAAACAATCTTTTTGATGGAAACGTGGTGCTAAATTCCCATAAACGTGTTCAGTTAACGGGTAAAACCGTCCGTTTGTAAGCAAAATCAAGAATTACGAGTTTGTTTACCGTCACTGAGCAACCAGAAGATAGAAATATTACGCTACTAGCCCGTTGCATGGACTAGAAATTGTATAGGGTAGCGGGTAGGCGCATGGGCCGTATGGTTCGAAAATTGGCAGTTCGTATCCCATTAGTAACCTATGGCTTTTTTTTGCATGCCAATATAGTTGAAAGAGTTGTTTTCTGTAGAGGAGTTGACTATTTAGAAGCGTTCTACTCACAACTGTAGCCTATTTCTATAACTAAAATAAAACTAGACCATTTTTGACAGATTCATTAAGCACAAACTCTTATTTGCCGCGAAGTAACGTCATCAAAGAGAAGAGAGTCGTTCGCACATACTTTCAAAATATTTTAGTTTGGCATGCAAAAAAAAAAATGCATTAGCCTACATTTGGTGTGATTTGAACTACCAATCTCTGATACATGGCTCATGCACTTATCCGCTAACCTACATGACTTCTACGTTATGCGATTGACTGGGCTAGTAATATTTGTCTATCTTCTGGTTGCTAGGTGACGGTAAACAAGCTCGTAATTCTTGATTTTGCTTACAAACGTACGGTTTTACCCGTTAACTGAACACGTTAGGGAATTTAGCACCACGTTTCCATCAAAAAGATTGTTTTTAAAAATCCTAACTTGTTAGATTTAGGTAGGCCATCCCATCTGTTTCTGCACGCATTACAGGTTTGGGTGCAAATAAGAAAATGCCTCCATTCCACTATTTACACCCGGGTGCAAATAATCACTCCGAAGTATGTTTCTCACTCTGTGAAAAGAAAATCTACAAATCGTGCGTCCTTGTCTTTATATTGATGAGGAAACAAGCGGAGGTTAGGCTACTTATATGAGCAGGGATGTGTGGGCGCGATCCAGATCCAGATCCGGCCGCCTTGTTTTGTTTTCGATCGATGCTCTCTGTGTGCACAAGTACAAATCGGTTTTGCACATCGCCAGGTGGTATAATTGGTGCAAAAGTATTCGTCCCCGGAAAACAGCGACGGAAACTCGCAGATGTAGACTCAAGCACTTGTATCAATGCACTTGTAGTCGTGTAAGACTTTTATTAATGAGAAAACATTTCACAGATGCACAACTTCTGTTGCATTAGTTCACATTTGGGTTTACAAATGCACGAATGTTGTGCATGTTCTCAGACTATGAAACACGGATGTGCGAATGTGTTTTGCCACAATCGTTGCAGTGTAAATGGAGCAAAAGTCTCGAGGGGATGAGGCCAGGAATTTGTGATGCACAGGTGAGAATTCGTGTATCTGTAAAACGGTTTTGTGAACTTGTAGAACGGATTCGTGAACCCGTAGCCCTATTTTGTGTTAACAAGGTATGAAAAAAATATCTACAAATGTACGGTTACACATTTGTGACTTTAGTGTGCGAATGCGAAATCTGCAGTTAAATGTGCTCGTGACTTTTGCCCCAATAATACCTTCATATCATACGAAAGTGGATTTGTTTTAGCGTCGCTGTATCACCATGGTATCTTATGCTCGCAACCAAACCTGCTCGGGAGCGGGTTATGTGCTTAGTTATAGCTCAAATCGTGAAATATCACCGCCCTCTGACCAATTCTAACCAATCCATTATCTTGAACAACGAAGTTATCTCACGTGTGCTAATCTGTCATACTTTGAACAGGTTCGGCCCCGCCTCTGCAAACATTTTGAATCTCGAAGGCGCTTTTAAGTATGTTGTGCGTGCAAATATGTCACTACTGTGGACATGCATGCCATACAATATCTGATGACCATCGACTTTTTGATGTTATAGGTTAGACACTAAAAAAGACCACCCTAGATTTCGCTACCGCTCATAAATGCGGAAGTAATCGTTTTTAAACCTAGGCTGTCTTGTGCGTCTCCACGTTTCCCGATTGGTCAAAATCACCCCAACCACGAGAACGCGCACAGATCTGAGCTGAAAGCCTAGTTTGACAAATTTATCACATACCTGCTGTCGTAGGATCACTTAACTTAATACCCGAGTTGAGGCTTTGTGCAGCCTCGATATGTCTAGATAACCTAGATTTGTCTAACTTGCTTCGTAGGACACCCCACTGGTTGACAGTTTGTGAAATTAAAATTTCAACTGCGATCCCGCAGTGTTATATAACTATGGTTTATACATAATGCCATGCAGTAAGTGGGCTGCTTGTAAAAAATGACATTCGATCTATTTATTTGATTTTATGCACAAACTCAAGTGGGCGGGAGAAGGTCATGAAGTATCAGTGAACAAACAGACAAACAGACAAACAAATAGACAAACAAACAAACCCCGATGAAAACATAACCTCCTTGGCAGAGGTAACTAGGAAAGGGCTGCCTCGTAACTGGAGCTGTCCACAAGTTATAAACATATGCTCTATGATTATATGACATTAGATGTGAATTATATGGCATTGGTATATAGAATCGTGCATCCTTACTCAAACAGTAGGTTAGATGATAAATCTTTACTGTTCAGTTTAACTATTGTAATGTTGTGTGTCGCTTTGGACAAAAGTGTCTGCTAAATATCATAATCATAACCATAACCTTTGACCTTTGTCTGGCTCTGGGTCCCCAGGTGTGGCTGACGAGATGGCTTTGGCCCTCGAGCTGAGTCGTCGCGAGCAAGAGGGCATCACTCCCCCCTCCTCCTCCTCCTCCCAGTCGACGACGACGTCAACGACGACAGCCAACCACCACCACCAGCGCCTGCACCAGCCCAGCAAGACAAGCCCCGCCCAGCGCTCCTTCAGCTCCGCCCCTTTCTACCACTGCGCCCCCGACGGCGCGGAGGACGACGAGGACGACGAAGACCTGCAGATGGCGCTGGCGTACAGCCTGTCGGAGATGGAGGCCAAGCAGCGGGCCGCCGCCTCCCCGGACTTCATCTCAGGTGGGGGTCGCGGGGTCAAGGCCAAGGGGTCACAGGGTCAAGGAGGAGGCGGGCTTAAGAAAAAGACGGTGCTGGTCGTGGAGTTGGATAAGGAGGGGAAGGTGGTGGTGGGGTCGGGGTCGGGGGCAGGAACAGGAACAGGAACAGGGGGCAGCAGCACTCCGAGCTCTGGGTACCCCTCCCCACCCTCCGGTGCTGTTCAGGTGACGGTAGGGGGATCGGGGGGCAGTGAGAGTGGGAGTGGGGGTGGGGGTGGCGGTGGCGGTGGAGGTGGTGATGGTGCGATACCAGGCCCCACGGTGCCGTTGGTGGTGGGGGTGGGGGAGTGTGCGGAGAACGGCGTGCAGGTGAAAAGCCTCAGCCCGCAGAAGAAGAAGAAGTGCAGGTGTGTGGTGTCGTAGGCCGAGCTAGGAGCCGCTGCGATCACACCAAACAGCCCCCCCCCCCCCCCCCCCCCCCCCGAACACACACACACAAACGCAGTAGCCGACTCTTTCCCAGATGTGGGCCAGCACTGGGTCAGGTCTCTTTCAGAGGAGCATGTCTGCAGAACCACTGTTGAGATCGCTGATTAGCAGACTTAGCATGTCATGCTAACCCTCCCCTGCATGAGTCTAGCCATTACCTCTTAGATAGCTCCTATTTTGGTAGATCACAAAGGCCCACAGAAGTGGTATATGTTCTATTTTTTCTACTATGGTTCTGCAACAGAACGGATGGCACTGCACTGGAACCTTAGAGAAGAGATTGGCAGAGCTTGGCTGGATTTCCTGGCAAGTCTGTGAGGCCTATCAGTGGCTTTATTAAATAGCAGTAATGTTTCAGCCATTGTGACCCCTTCCCAAGGGATCTCAAGGCCACAGACAATAATACAAAATAACTTCATTATCACTTAGCAACCAGATAGAAGGTGTTGGGCTTTGCTTTGGTTTCCAGTGTGATTATAACAGCTGACCCTGCTCTGCTGAACAAAGACCTCTGCTGAAAAGCTTGAGCATATCAGTACTACAATACAAAATATTTTTGGAAATATTTTAATTTTCCAGATTATTTAAGCACAAAGCACAAAGAGGAATGATATTGCTGGTAGGAGAATGACAAGGAGTTTAATGCCACATGCCTTGTATAATCTGCCTATTCTCCATTTGTATTTTATTTTCTCCAAGTATCAAGTTCCCACAAGTAGCCTTTGCGTTCAAGCTGTGATTTTTTTACACTGTGTCTGGCTTTCTTTTTTTTAACTTATGGTACTGAAATCTGAATGTGTGAAAGACACTTCACCAGACTTCACCACTCAATCAATGTAATAGGTAACAAATGACTAGCTACCCTGTTAAAAAAATAATACAGAATGTAACTACTTTGATTACTTCATCAAGTTACTTATTACATTTATATTTATGATCACTTGTTTTTTTCATTTGCAGACCAAAGGCAGCGCAAATGTAAGAAAGAGAACAAATTTTAGCATATTGCCAAATGCTAGCCTGTCTAGGTAGCGAAAAAAGATGCCACACAACATTATGAATGTTATATTCCTATATATCCTATATATATTACTAGCTTTATTGCTTATTTTCTGAAAAGAAGCAATTCAGATGTAATCTGTTATATACGTTAATTTGATTGCACAATTTTCTCAGTAACTGACTACAGATGATTACAGCTACATTTATTTTGTAATTTAATTACGTAACTCAGTTACATAACGTAGCTAGTCATCATGGGCCTGTACATGGACCCTGTAGTGAGAGACATGCAAGTACAGTAGCTCTGCATTCAATACTGACATGGGATGTGTGGGGCATTGTGTGTGTTTTTTTTTCTTCTTTTTAATCTTTTTCACACAAACACTCTAACTTTAGTATACACCATACTTCCCAACCACCACCAACACCCCTCCAACCAACCCCCACCACACACACATCCTGCCTTGACTACCCTGCAACCTCCTCCTCTGTTCAGTGATGACTTCCATGACAGCTCTGTATTCGTTCCCAAACGGCCAGGCTGGACTGAAAGTGCAGCTGAAGTAGAGATTACGTGGAGTGTGAACATAGAATTAGCAGACTGATCTATTATTATTATTATTATTATTATTATGACCTCCGCCAAGGAGGTTATGTTTTCACTGGGGTTTGTTTGTTTGTTTGTTTGTCTGTTTGTTCGCAAGATAACTCAAAAAGTTATGAATGGATTTCGAGGAAATTTCTAGGGAAGGTCTTAAATGACCCAAGGATGAAACGATTACATTTTGGGAGTGATCCGTATCACAGTCTGGATCCAGGAGGCGGTTATGTTTTCGCTTGGCGGAGGGCTGCGCTCTCTGAGTGCTTTTCTAATTAATTTATCTCTTGATTGTCTGCGACTCATATGCACTGCTGGCACATCTGGCTCCATTGATTATAGTGGAAGCTAGCTAGCTAGCTAGCGAACAGCTGTGGCCTAGGCTCAAGTGTGATGCACACTTCAGTGCAGCCCAGGGCTGAGCGTCTGTGCCAATATGACGATGCGCCCCTTTGCCTGTGGGGTGGTTTTTGCCAGAGACGGCCTCAGTTATAGATATTAAAAAGCTAGATGCCGCATTGGGCACCAGAACGTACATATTTTTTTTGTTTGTTTGTTTTTTTTAAGTTGATTTTTTTTGGCCTTTTTGCCTTTATTAGTATAGGACAGTGAAGAGGTAGACAGGAAACAAGTGGGAGAGAGATGGGGTGGGATTGGGATATGACCGCAGGCCGGATTTGAACCTGGGTCCCCATGGGCACTCGGACCCGTAAATGGTACAGGCGCTGTAGCTTGCTGCGCCACAGCACCCCCAGAATGTACATAAATAGCGCCGCCATATTGGTAGGGGCAACAATCACTGGAGGCCAATGGAGAAACCGGTGTCTCTGATTAGCAGCAAGTATTGCCCATAGACAGTACAGTGTTTGCCACCAGCAATATGGCAGCCGTGTTTACATTTGCCACCTAATAGAACTCGATGGGCATGCGGTATCTAGCTGTCTAGTAATATCTATGGCCTCGGTGCTGCCGCTGTAAGCCTGTGGTTTGGATAGGGAATGCCACCTGCTTGGTAGTGTGACCAGACCACTGCTGCGTTATCTAATTAAGGTTGGCAAGCATGGCAAGCCGCCGGTGCCAAACCAGCAGCCTATTTCCTTTGATGGAGTGTTAATACCTCTGTTTACTTGATTGTGTTCCCAGACTAATAGCCAATGAAGAGTTAATAGGAAACTTTTGTTTACACGGCGCTCCCAGACTAACGGTTAATTGGGCTGGTAATTATGAAGCCCTGCAGGTAGTTTAACAGGTTGACATGATCTACAGTATATGCCAGTTCCCTGTTCTCAGGGACAACCAGCAGATGGCAGGTTTTGTGTTTTGACCCGTGTGTTTTGGTCTTTTTTTGGGAGCTGATTGTGCTCTAATGTGAAAGAAAGAAAGAGATTATTTTCATTGAAGCAATAGAAGCCAGTATAAAGTTGTATTGTGAAGCCAAATCTAGGGCCCTTTCAGAAATACCTACACTGTCGTACATCAGTAATAAGATAATTGTAACTGACATGTTTACTAACAGTGAAGGAAATGTTTTGCAACAGGACACTACAATAAAGGGAATGAACTGCGTGTGTATGTGTGCGTGCGTACGTGTACGCGCGTGTGTGTGTGTGTGTGTGTGTGTGTGTGTGTGTGTGTGTGTGTGTGTGTGTGTGTGTGTGTGTGTGTGTGTGTGTGTGTGTGTGTGTGTGTGTGTGTGTGTGTGAATGTGTGAATGTGCACGTGTGTATATGTATGCGTGCGCTTGTGTGTTGTCTGGGCATTTGTGCACTGCTGTTCTCTTTGCCTTGTTGAGATGGCCCGACTGGACATAGCCCATCGGTCTAACGGTGATTGTGTGCGGCTATTTTCGTCCCAGTGCCCGGCCCGCCTATGTGCATGGGCAGTCTTTTCTTGCCTGAACTGTGCCAGTGGAATGTAGACCTGCTATTCTCTTTTATAGGATGTGGGGAATTTCTCAAGACTGCGATACTATCATTGTTTCCTGTTGGGCCTTAAGAACAGCCTTGTATCTCGGGACCTTGCTAATAGATGTCAACACTGAAGAATTAAGGAAATTGATTGGGGAAACATTTGTGTTATGTGCTATAATAATCACAAGCAAAGCAGTTAGTTATGAACATAAATGTCATAACATTTTGAATATGCTCAAATATAAAGGGACTTTCATTTTGGGCTGCTGGTACTTTATTTAGAAGTTATGTGAAATTAGTTGCTATGTTTTGCTTGATCATGCTGATATATTTATTCATACAAAAGATGGATTAGCAATAGCATCAACGTGTGTGTGTGTGTGTGTGTGTGTGTGTGTGTGTGTGTGTGTTAGGATGCATGGATTACAGACCACTGGTTGTATCAAAAAGTGCCAAATACTTTTCAATCGACAATGCTGTGTTGATCTGCCAAGTGTTCTATAAGGAGCCGTGGTGACTGTTCCGTGGTGACTGTTCCATGGCGACTGTTCCGTGGGTCCATTCATAGATGGGGTTCATTCTCGTATCTGTAGCCGTGGTGATGCAAAGTAGACAAACAGAGGAAGGTGACTGGTGGTCTTAGGGGAAAACTGGTCAGGAAAAGACCAAGGTGCTTTTTTGGCTGTGTACTGTAAGCAGGCTGTTAAAGGTGCTCTGAGCGATGTTGGGCAACATCACTTCTGTTGACGTTCAAACAAAACAGAGAGCTAACTCGCTACTTTCTCCCCTTCCCTCCCGTGCCATTGAAACTCTCCTAAACGTACATATCGTCGGTTATTGGCTGGAACACTGTTTTGTTTTGTGGTATGGTTTGTTTTTGTTGCCGTTTTGCTACCGAGTCTGGGTTGTCTACAGATACAGCATTTTTTACAGTGCAGGGGACAGGCGGCTAGCAGATAGTGAGGAGGTGTTTGCTGTATGTAACAAAAAAAATAGCCTAAAAAAACTTGTAACATCGCTTGGAGCGCCTTTAAATACCTTTAATTACTAAACAATGTATATGTCATTCAAAGTATAACCCACCACACTGATGACATCACACCGACAGTCTCATGCCACTGCTTCCAGAACTGGTCAGAACCCTTCTCAAGATGCGTTAGAACTGTTCTCATTGTGCCACCTGGCTTAAAAGCAGAGGCAGAAGACGTCTATGGCCTAATTGACTATTTACATGAGGACTAATTTTTATCTGTACATCCACTCTTTTTTTTCCCTTCAGTCACGTTCAGAGGAGAGGCAAGAGTTACTGCTCAGAGGGATTGCACTGCAAAATGCTGTACACTATTGTAACTTGATATAAAATGTCTCTTGTTATCGTATATATTTTGTACTCTCTGAATGTTTTTTGGGGTTTCTTTTTCTTTCTTTTTTTTTTAATTTCCAAGGAGATTGTCAAGAGCATAACCTATGCTATGATGACATGTCAACAGGCACAATAAAATGCAGCTCTGACCACGATCAGGTTTGGTATCTACTCTTATTCCAGATGTGCAGCACAGAAATCCATCTTTTTTTTTTACCTCTCTAAAGAGACACATTGATTTCATAATGAAGCACCTAAGGCCTTGCACAGTGCCTGCCCATCACGGTACTAATGTCATCCATCATCACTCAGGTTCTAATCAACAGACTATGTTCTTCATGGCCCCGAACACACACACACACACACAAATAATAATAAAAATAATAATAATGCAGGACCAATTATTAACCCGGGCTGAGGTTTCTCTCTAACATAACCACGTTAGTTGTTCATCTAAATGTCATGAATGTTTTGACGTTTGTGGTTGGTGGCGAAGCTGTTCTCTTTCTTTGTTTAAGATAATAAATGTGTCTTGTACTGGGGAATATAATAACCTCTGGGTAAAATATATAGTGTCGGGTCAGTCCAATATTTGATTTTAAAATGAATGAGTTATTTAGTGTAAAACTGTAAGATGGTATACAGTATAGGTCGGTGTTTGATGACATCACCTCTGAGTCGGTGTGCGGCTGATTTAGAGGTGTTATGTTTCTGTTTCCTGCAAAAAGGTTTCTCTAAAATACCAGGATGTTAAGTGTTCTCTTCAGACCCAGTTATGTGTGAGCATTGAGCCTACTGGATACTGCAATTCAGTTTGTGGCTACTCTCTGCAATTCAGTTTGTGGCTACTCTCTGCAATTCAGTTTGTGGCTACTCTCTGCAATTCAGTTTGTGGCTACTTCTTGCAATTCAGTTTGTGGCTGATGTCTGCAACTCAGTTTGTGGCTAATTGGGGCTATTTGCAATTCAGTTGTACGGCTATATTTGCCATTCAGTTTTGGGGCTACTGTCTGCAACCAATTCAGCTTTGGGGCTACTGTCTGTAATTCAGTTTGTGGCTAATTGGGGCTATTTGAGCTTTTAGTTTTAGAGCTATATCTGCAATTCAGTTTTGGGGCTGTGTCTGCAATTCAGTTTGCGGTGGCTGCTGTTTGCCTTAATGATTTAAAGGGCTAATAAGCTCCTCTTACTGCATCAGGCCCGATCTGATCAGCCACTCAGTGAAGCTGAGCTCTTTCTTTCTTTCTCTCTCTCTCTCTCTCTCCCTCTTGCTCTTACTCCTTTGCTCCCTTGATTTTATTCCTTCTCTCTCTCTCTCTCTCTTTCTTTCCCTCTCTACCCACACGTTTCAGTTTTTCCCATCCTCCTTGCCTGCCCTGCCTCCTGTGTGTGTGTGTGTGTGTGTGTGTGTGTGTGTGTGTGTGTGTGTGTGTGTCTAGCTGTCCAGGCTAATCTCCAGTGTGTCCACACACCCTCCTCTGCACTTCCGCTGTCGCTCTTGTTGCTTTCCTCATGTTGAGCCGCCCCAAGATATGCAGTGTTTCTCCTGTTCCCCCCTTCTTTCTTTACCTGTCTTTTGGCTACCATTTGGTCTACTGATGGGAAATGTCTGAACTGCTATTTAAGGCAGCATGGCTTACTATCAGTGTGTGTGTGTGTGTGTGTTCTCTCTATTTGTATGTCTCGCTGTGAGGTGGTGGGTTGAAGAGGGGTGGTGTGTGTATCTATGTGTGTCTGTCTGTCTCTGTGTGCGCGGGTGCATGTGTGTGTGTATGTGTGTGTGTGTGTGTGAGTGCGCGTGCATGTGTGTGTGTACGTCCCTTCCGTTCCTTCCTCATCTGTCTCACTCCTTCTGCTCTTTCAGACTCTGACTTCCAGGCCTTCACAGGCTGACTGCCCACTGCCCGACTCTTGAGGTAATCATCCCCCTCTCACAGCTCCTTCGTTCTTTCTCCCTCCCTCTCTTTCTGTCCCTCACTCTCCCCCTTTCCCTCTCACCCCCTTCTTCTTTCTCTCCTCCCCTTTCCTGTCCCTCACTCTTCCTCTCTCTGTCACTCTCCCATCTTGTCTTTCTTTTCTCTCAGTCACTTGCTTTTCCAGTGTGTGCACCCCTCCTCCCCTCCTTTCATTCTCTGGGTTTAGAGTTGACTTACTGTAGGTTTGAAACTCCCCCTCCAATGCCCTCATAGTCTACAGAGGAGGAGCCCCAGGCTATGGATAGGATGCAGCCTGACCCTGAATTTGGCCCTCACCCAGATCTGACCCAGAGGTGGCACCTGACCTGTCCCAGATCCTGTGTTAGTGGGCAACTACATCTGCCTCTAGCTCCGACTGTGTTAATAACTTTAAAACCTTAACCAAACATAACAGCAGTACTAAAATGACCCCCAGGGTCAACAGGGTCTATTGGAACCAGTACATCTCTCAGCTGAAGGGTATACTACTTTAATGTTGTTGTTTTTTCAATGTAACATAAAGTAAATAGTTCATTTTGGTTCAGATAAAGCAAGTATTGCATTCGCCCTTTGACTAGATTATAGCTGTTGTGTCACATGTCGATGACTATGAACAGACACTTAGAACACCTTGGTCCAGTGGATAACTCTGGATTGGACTTGATTGGACTCTGCAATATCACAATTTAGCCTAGATCATATCATGTCCCCATAACGATACACTGTATGTCACATAGCACAATATATCTTCAGCAAATTCAAAGACAGATTGTGCGTATAATTGAATTAACAAGCTGAAGTCCGAAATAAATTATACATAAACATAAATGTACATCATTATGCTACACCATCATCAATATCGCAATATATCACATTCTTATCATGAGGAATTGCCATGATATGCGATACGATGTGGCACAGCTCTAGAATGGACTAGCTTTGATTAGGTGTTTTGCCAAAGTACAGTAAGAGCTGTGAGTCCGTTCTGACCTGAAGAGTTCAGAGACCTAGCCTACAAGCTCTGAGGAGAGCACACAGAGAAATTAGCTCTCCAAAATAGGTCCATGTCAAGGCGTTTCTTTGTGTGGTAGTGGTAACAGTGTAGCTAGGCTATTCTATTCCCACTGCCTTCAATACAGGGACATTTAGCTGCTAAAATCTTATTAGCCTCTAAGATGATCTCCACTCAATGGCTTTCTGCTGGACCCGAGGGGAGAGATGGGTTGTGTTATGAGTGGAGGGGACAGACTTTAGGGCCCACAGGCCATGAGCCAAGTTCACTAACCCTTGGCTTCCTCCCTGTTTCTAGGTAGCAACGCTGCCGCGCACTACCTTCACTCAACCGGCTTGCCTGCTCATCTCACTCCCTAAACAACAACAACAACAACAACAGCATCAAACAAACAAACAAACTCTACCAAGAATCTACCAAACGAAAACACAAACCAAGGTCAATGTGCAGTATGGAGAATGTGTTAAGAACGAGGATGTCTGTTTTTGTCTGTCTGTCAGTCTGTCTGTCTGGGAATGTGTACATAGGCCAAAGAAAGACTGGATATCCTTGTTAGTTCTATTTTGTAGGCTTTCTAATGTTATAGAATGGAAATGTTATATTTTAAAGAAAGAAGTGCATCACCAATAGTTACTGTTATTTATAATGTACCATTAAAACACACGTGAAGTGTCTTACCCATACAGTGGTCTGACTGGAGCACCTTATAAGGTCATTTTTGGACAGAGTATTTTATTAAAGAGAACATGTAAATGACTCAGAGGTGGATTAGGGCCAGGTAAGGCCCGGGTATCGCTGACCTCTGTTTTTGGAAGTGACTGGAACACCTGGAGTAAAGACATTTCTGAAAATGAAACTGAAGAAATTTTTCCTCCTTTATGTCTTTTTGCCATCTTCTATCTTGATGTCTGAGATTTTCACTAAACTTTAGTTTTATTTGGTTTTAATAATTTAGACAATCATCCTTAACTTTGCCAGTGCTGTTGTCTTTTGTCTACCCCTTAAACTCATTCGGATGCCTTGTGAGAAATACACAACTAATATCAAAAGCTGTGCTGAGCCCCTCATGAATCTGTCTCTACAAAGAACCTTTTGTCACAGACAAACAGAACTTTCAAGTGTCAAAGAGTTCCTTTCATATTGTCAACAGAACCCCTCCATCACTGGGCACTATTGATCAAGGAAAGAGCCACCATTTCAAACTCAGGATTATTCAGGATACAGTATACAGTATATATTCAGGATACTGTACATCTACAAAAGGACTTTGTTGGGTTTTAAAAGCTGTGTGGCCCCAAAGGACTCAATGCTGACAAAAAAATCATAGTTATTTTACACATAAAGCACACACTATCCACTGACTCAATGATGCAAAGTGTAACTAGAAACACCAATGTAACACAAACAAATGTAACACATATCCACATATCTTCACACACCGACTACAGGCCTGATAGAGTTCAGACGTGGTGCCTGAATTCAGGCTTGAGCTGGGCCATGTATAGTACAATGTCAAGAAAGGCTATTCTCTCTTTTGCCTTTGAATGTATTTAATCATTTTAGGCACAGCTTGATTCCTGGGTAAGAAAAAAGAGAAAAAATCTCTATGTCCAAGGCAATCCACAAGTTTAAACTGTTTAATACAAAGTAGACATGTCCAACAAGGACCTACGTTTTTTTTTTATTAACTCTTGTGCTCTGTGCCTGCACAAAAAAAAAAAAAACATTCCCTTTCCCTTGTATCTATAATGCCCTGAAGAAGGCCCCAGCCGTTCCGCACACCTGATGTGAGGGGGTACCTTTCACTTATCCAAATTGCTTTTGTGTGAAAATGTGTGAAACTCAAACAAACTCAGACCCCTTCTTAAACACACCAAACTGAACCTGTACAAGCAACCGCTTTGGATTCACAATGTGAATTAAAACCACACAATTAAAGTTCACAAAGAACACACAAACACGCACACACATACTGTACATACACACACACACACAAACTGAACCTTTGCCGTTGCATCACTTCACAATTTTAATAGAGAACAAGTTAAAAATATCTTTATATTTTTATAGACGTTTTTTTTTCTACCTTTGCTACACAGGAAGGAAGGTAAGTTGAGAATGAATTATTTACATTTAAAATCACAATGCATGATTCTTTGCGTTAACAACAATGCACTTGCAAAGACACAAGAGAGGTGACCACAGCAGACGTCTCCGAGGACGGAGGGAATGTTCGCTCATTCAGCACGCTGGCGTCAGGTGCGAGTGTTTGGGTGTCTGGACGATTACATTCATAGAAATCAAACACGTGTGTATACTTTTTTTGAACATTTCACAATGTCCTCTTATGGGTTTCTTTTAAAATATAACACATTCATATTCGGGTGGGGGGGGTTATGATGAGGGATTTGGAGGCTTTAAAAGAAAAAAAAAAACTTGAATGTCCGACTTAAAAACACGGCAACAGGGACTGAACGATAGAGTTGAGAGAAGTAGCAATGCTGCGACATTGAACACCGATCACAGGGACTTATGCGCGCCAGACAGTGGGGTCAAGTGTGAACTTTGACCTTTGACCTGCAGCAGATCTGCTCAGCTGTTTCTGTGCTTTTCTTTTCTCCTGCCTCCTAGCTGGTCTACTCAGGTGTGAGAGGCCAGAGTGAGTCATGGGAAAATGATATGATTATGCATAGGAAATTCAAGAGCTTATTGTAAGAATTATATGGTTATACTCTTTGACTTCGGAGTAGCCTATGCTGAGCTCTTAAGGGATTCTGTCAATGTCCACATTGTCTTAAATTTCATATCATCAAATACTTTTGTTTATTAATCTATTTTGTGGTAAAAGTTATCATATATTCTCCATGCTACTGGATGTAGTATGTTTTAGACGTTAGATTTTTTTTGTAATTTAAGTCAAATTGGACCATATAACTCTGAGCTGCTGAAACATTTCTGGGCTGCTGAGTGTGTCACAGCATGAGGTGGTTTAAAAACACAGTTGCATGTTTCAGGGGTGACCACCCCCTTTCTGTGTGAGTGTGTTTTTGGACAGGGCGGGGGAAAGGGGCCGGACATGGTGCTGGGAGGAAGGGAGTCGGGGGAAGATAAGGAGGAGGAGGGGGGGCTGGCGGTGGGGGGGGGGGTGGGTCTGCGGGCACACAGGGGGCGTATGGCACAGAGGGGTGGTGTGCCAGCTGGCATGGATGGGTCTCACTGCGGGAGGGCCTTCAGGATGGCATTGACCTCCTCTGCCACGGCCGTCAGGGCAAACTCAAACTGGTCCTGCAGGGAAGGGGGGGGGGGGGGGCAGAGATACGAACAATCAGCACTGGTCACACACAGGAGTTAAAGGCACAGACACACGAAAACACACAAATAACATCAATACACACACACATACACACAAATAACATCAATACACACACACATACACACAAATAACATTAATACACACACACATACACACAAATACACACAAATAACATCAATACACACACACATACACACAAATAACACCAATACGCACACACATACACACAAATAACATCAATACACACACACACACACACACACACACACGCCCGCACACATGCACAGTTTGCACACACACACACACACACACTCACATGCGCGCATGCTGATACACAGCTCAGGGTGCTTGCTCTTTTGTCAACTAAAAATTCCAGACTTTTTCCAACCTTTTTGCAAACGTATAATTTTTTCTCCAAGACCTCGACATTTTGTAGTTTTGTAGTCAGGCTGCCAACACGCAATCATTTTTACTCTCTAATGGTAGTATAATGAGATGTAATGCAGATTGCAACCATACCGAGACCCCCATGGCAGAACCATCTCCCTCCCTAAGACCCTCTCAGATGCCCATGGCAGGATCGACCTACCCCACCCCTTGATTCAACACTAACTCTGGACTAGAGTTGCTCGATTATGGTAACAATCATTATCACGATTATTTTGTTCAATATTGACATCACGATTATTAAACGTGATTACTCAGTGATTTTGGAACTATCATCCATATTCAACATATTACATTTTTGAAAATGTTAAATTGATTGTTTAAATATAATCCAACAGGAAAAAAAACATGTAAACTCAAGAAAAAAGAATCTTTTTACATCATGTTGTATATCATATTGGATATTGCCTCTGCAAAATCTATGGACATCCTAGCCTACCCTAGCTACTGATTTACTGCATGGTTCAGCCCCTTGAGTTGTGGAACTGCACAGGTTTCTTCCTATCACTAACCAAGGTTTCTTCCTATCACTAACCAAGGTTTCTTCCTATCACTGAATTGAATTGAGTTGAATTAATGAAGACAATCTTGAATCTTGAACAGACTTGAGAGACTGATATCTAGAGATCATCCTAGATGAGGTTTAAAATGAAAAACATTGCTGAAATCCTTGTAATGTTTTAGAAAACACTGCCATGAAATTATGGATTTCGATTGCAAATGGAAAAAAATGAAATCGCAAAAGTCGCAAAATTGTGGAGGGTATATCAGTCATGTTTAGTCTGAGTACTTGCATCAGTTCTTCATGAGCTACACTTCAAGACTTTTCCAAGACTTTTCTACAAAATTCCAAACTTTTCAAGGTCTGGAAAAAGGCACTTTAAAATTCCATACCTTTTAAGACTTTCAAGACTTGAGCAAGCACCCTGACAGCTGATACACTGAGAATCTACTACCTGTTATACATGTCTGTCAAACGTAATGTACACATCAACCCACACACACACTGTAAATAAGTAGACGTGCACACAGCCCAAAGTGCAGGGTTAAATGACAGGGGAAAGTTGGCTGAGACGTGTACCTTAGTGCGAACCATGTTTGCTCTCTGATCACGGATGTGTTCCAGTGTTGCAGCAATGTCAATCTCTTTTACTCCTGCAAACACACATACACACACACACACACACACACACACACACACACACACACACAGGGAAGCACATATTATTATAAAATTGTGTACATACATAGCACACACAACTACTGGTACCCTCCAATCAGTGGATTTGGCATCAGTTTGGCTGTTCTGAACTCCCACCCCCCTAAGACCAGCGCACATGTTTCATTGGCTGAGATACCTGATTGACAGGAGGCACAGACCAATTGTGATACTGACTCTGGACGCACAAGTAGTCCACATTTCAGACACGTTAGACTGCAGGGTCCTCGATCACTATAATAATCACACACTTAAGTGTGTGTGCGCACATGTGGTTCACATTTCAGACATGTTAGATGGCAGGGTTTTCGATCTGCCATAATCACACTCTTCCTATTAATGATTGTTATCGTATATGCCCTAATGCTATGCTTATACTGTCATTAGCACTCTCTCTCTCGCTCTCTCTGTCACACACACACACACACACACACACACACAGACACACACACAGGATATACATTACATGATGGTTTGCACTTTCCCACAACACTGATAACTGAATAAACAGATACGTACTGGACAATTAAACACAATTATGTACAAATGTACAATGTCCTTGGACTTTATTTCACTCTGAAAGGTGATGAAACGTCTTACACAATCACAAACTAACATATAAAAAGGGGGTGTCCAAAGACATAGACTCAGACTACTACTACCACTACTACTACTATTACTACTGTATGAGAGAGACATGCAGGTAATGTTACAATGTAATGCAGGCCTACTAATGTAATGTTATAATGTAATGCAGGCCTACTAATGTAATGTTATAATGTAATGCAGGCCTACTAATGTAATGTTATAATGTAATGTTTTAATGTAAAGATGAGGTCTGTCACCACACTGCTGGTGCTGCTGTTCTCCATGTGTGGAGCTCAGACTCAGAGCACCCAGACTGAAGTTCAGACAGAGAGCCAGAGCACTGGGGCTGCTGCTGCTGCGGTCACTACCACGCTGGACGTCTCTGCTGAGCTCAGGGAACTCAGAGACATGGTGGTGGAGCTGAGAGTGCTGCTGACTGTCACCCAGAATGAGCTACAGAACACCAAAGCTGAGATAAAGGACTTGAAGATGGAGAATGCAGCACAAAAGACTGAGCTGGCAGTGCTGAAAGAACGACTGGTGGTCAGTGAGACTAAAGTGGAGGCTCTGGATAAGGTGAATTCAGCACAAGACACAGAGCTGGCCGTGCTGAAGACCAGACTGGCTGCTAGTGAAACCGAAGTGGTGAATCTGAGGAAGGAAACTGCAGCACATGAGACCAAACTGGCTGCCACTAAGACTGAGGTGGAGAACCGGAAGATGGAAAATACAGCACAAGAGGCAGAGCTGACAGCAGTGAAGACCAGACTGGCAACCACCGAGACTGATGTAGTGAATCTGGAGAAAAAGGTCACAGACCAGCCCAAGGTGGCATTCTCAGCAGGCCTGACTGACTCAGGATACATAGAGTCTGGGAATACTCAGCTGAACTTGGTCTTCACTGAAATCATCACCAATGCTGGGCAGGCCTACAGCAGGACAACAGGCTTCTTCACAGCTCCAGTCAGGGGAGTCTACTACTTCAGATTCACTGTCTTGGATGTACTAACCTCACGCCAGATGATGATAAAAATGTTTAAGAATGGACAGCAAATCATGTTTATTTCAGAGTATGATACTGATGGACAACACACATTTCTGTCCAGTGGTGTGACTCTGCAGCTGGAGGTGGGAGATGCAGTTAACTTGCGACTCCCTGCACACCACAGGCTCTATGGTAACCATAATAACTACAGCATCTTCAGTGGCTTCCTGCTCTTTGTTCTCTGAAGGGAACACACAACTCAACTTTGTATGTTGTCAAATGACAAATGAATAAATACTGTACGATCAAATAAACCACTTTCAAGTGATCAAGTGTGTGAGTGCATGTTTACATTAATCCCTGCAATGAAATACATGTGTTCTAAATACACACATTAGGTCAAGTCACCATTCCAGTAAGGGTCATTAAGCCATTTAAACTGTTTTCATGCAAATATAGCAATAATATACCAAAGCTCCTGTGCTGTAACTCTCATTAGCACTCACACGCACACACACACACGCACACGCACACGCACACGCACACGCACACACACACACACACACACACACACACACACACACACACACACACACACACACACACACACACACACACACACAGGATACATGCATTACGTGATGGGCAACAGGTTTCTACTTTCTCACAACCTTGAAAGGTGATGAAACATCTTATACAATCACTAACTAACATATAAAAAGGGGGTGTCCAAAGACATAGACTCACACTACTACTACTACTACTACTACTACTTCTGTATGAGAGAGACATGCAGGTCTTAAAGATGAGGTCTATCACCACACTGCTGGTGCTGCTGTTCTCCTTGTGTGGAGCTCAGACTCAGAGCACCCAGACTGAAGTTCAGACAGAGAGCCAGAGCACTGGGGCTGCTGCTGCTGCTGCGGTCACTACCACGCTGGACATCTCTGCTGAGCTCAGGGAACTCAGAGACATGGTGGTAGAGCTGAGAGTGCTGCTGGCTGTCACCCAGAATGAGCTACAGAACACAAAAGCTGAAAATGATGCCCAAGACACTGAGCTGTCAGCGGTGAAGACTGAGATGATGAACCTGATCAAGGCAAGTGCAACACAACAGGCAGAGCTGGGAGCGATAACAGAAAGACTCGAGGTCAGTGAGACTAAAGTGGAGGCTCTGGAAAGGGTGAATGCAGCACAAGAGGCAGAGCTGGCCGTGCTGAAGACCAGACTGGCTGCTAGTGAAGCCGAAGTGGTGAATCTGAGGACGGAAACTGCAGCACAGACAGCTGATCTGAGTTCAGTTACTGAGAGACTGGCCACCACTGAGACTGACATGGAGCATGTGAAGAAAGACACTGCAGCCCAACACACAGACCTGACTACTATGAAGACTGATGTGATGAACCTGATTAAGGCGAATGCAGCCCAAGAGACCAGACTGGCTGCCAGTGAGACTGAGGTGGAGGACCTGAAGATGGAAACTGCAGCACACGAGGCAGAGCTGACAGCAGTGAAGACCAGACTGGCAACCACCGAGTCTGATGTAGTGAATCTGGAGAAAGAGATCACAGACCAGCCCAAAGTGGCATTCTCAGCAGGCCTGACTGACTTGGAATACATAGAGTCTGGGAACCGTGACTTGAACTTGGTCTTCTCTGAAGTCATCACCAATGTTGGACAGGCCTACAGCAACACCACAGGCTTCTTTGAGGCTCCAGTCAGGGGAGTCTACTACTTCAGATTCTCAGTCTTGGATATACTAACCTCACGTTGGATGAGATTCAAGTTGATGAAGAATAAAGAGCAGATCCTGCTTATGGCAGAGTATGATGATGATGGAAGACCAACGTATCTGTCCGGTGGTGTGACTCTGCAGCTGGAGGTGGGAGATGAAGTCAACATGGTACTCCCTACAGACCACAGGCTCTATAGTGACCATAATAACTACAGTACCTTCAGTGGCTTCCTGCTCTTTGCTCTTTGAAGGGAACACACATCCCAACTGCTTATGTTGTCAACTGAGCAAAATAAACCATTTTCAAGTGATCAAGTGTGTGAGTGCATGTTTACATCAATCCCAGTAATTAAATTAATGTGTTCTAAGTACACACATTTGGTCAAGACACTATTCCAGTAAGGGTCATTAAGGCATTTTAGAATTATTACAGTGCAGCCAGATAACTGTTTTCATGTAAATATAGCAATTTTATACTACAGCTCCTGTGCTGTAACTCTAATTAGCACTCACAAGACACGCACGCACGCACGCACGCACACACGCACACACAAACACACACACAGTTTACTTCTTTATTTGGATTGACAGATAGACATTTATCATAGCACAATCCAAATTTTGTTCAAAGGAGTCTTACACAGAATTAGAAGGTCTGCCCATTGAGTGTTCTAAGGATAAAGGTGACACCTATGTCTCCGAATGAAGAGGCTCCCAATTATGCTAGACACAGAGCAGACACACACACACACACACACACACGCGCGCGCGCACATACACACACACACACACACACACACACACACACACACACACACACACACACACACACACACACACACACACACACGCACGTGATGAGGCCGAATATAAGTAAATATCTGCCCAGGTAATAAGCTTGTTCGATTTTGCATTATGATGTATACTCGTTTTGAACAAATTGCTCCCAAGATATATTTAGAAAAAAATGTAGATGTCTCGGTCACTTTTTTTGGAGGGCGTGCTAACTGACACCCTTCATTTACAGCAACTGTGCTAAGCTAAAGCTAAAAATGCTGCTCCTAAAGCAGGACAATGCCCGGACGGATTTTAACCGGGTTTTTTTTCACTGTTCTAACTCCGGGGGTGACCGAGACTGGCTTAATTTCATTTTTGGGTGGCGTATTCCTTTAACCATAATACAGCTGGATAACTGTTTTCATGCACATTTAGCAATATGTTTACAATAGTTAGCAGTTAATGCTACTTTAAAACCCTTAGTAAGTCTTTAAGTCTTCCTGTAGGGGCCCGGCCAGAGGTTATACATTCTACCAAGCAGGTCTCTACCTTTAGCCATGCGGTTCAGCACCATGTCGATGAGAATGTAAGTTCCAGTTCTGCCCGTTCCATTGCTGCAGAGGAGAGAGAACACAGAACCCACGATGAGAATGTCAGACGAACAGCAGAACGGTGGATGTTTGCTCTCTAAAGTGTCCCTGTGGCTCCCCCATGTGGTGGTGTGTGAGTAGTGCGGCATGACTCACCTGCAGTGGACGATGATGGGACAGGAGCGACCCCTGTAGCACTTATTCACCTTCCTGTGAGAGACACGCCGTGAGGGACAGATAACAAAGCAGGAATGCAGACAGGAACAGAGAGGGGTGAGACAGAGAGAGAGAGAGAGAGAGAGAGAGAGAGAGAGAGAGAGAGAAAGAGAGAGAGAAGGACAGAGAGAGGGAAAGAGAGAGAGAGAGGGACAGAGAGAGAAACAGAGAGAAAAAATGAAGTGAAGATATTGCTAATGCCAAGAAATGCACACTAATAACAACAGTAACTTGACTTCACCCAGCGCAAAACACTGCACAACTCTGCATGTGGCACTGTAACATGAACACAGAGGAATAGTAACAGTAAGAGACCGACGGGCAACGACAGCAGCCTGTGGAGAGGAGGAGAGGAGAAGAGGGGAAGAGGGGAGGAGAGGAGAAAAAGAGAGGAGAGAAGGAGGAAAGAGGAGGAGAAGAGGGGAGAGGAAAGGAGAGGAGAGGAGAGGAGAGAAGAGGAGAAGAGGTGAAGAGCGGAAAGGAGAAGAGAGGAGAGAGGAGGAAAGGGGAGGAGAGGAGAGGAGGAGAGGTGAGGAGAAGAGGGGAGGAAAGAAGAGGAGAGGAGTGGAGAGAGGAGGAAAGGAGAGAAGGAGGATCAAGGAGAGGAAAACGGGAAGAGAAACACAAGAGATGGAGAGAGGGATGAGATCAATGAGACAGGAAGAGAGGAGGAGATAAGAGGAGAGGGGGATAGGATAAGAGAGTTCAGAGGTAGAAAGGGAGGAAGAAAACAGGGGGAAAGAAGAGTAGAGGAGCAGAGAAGGGAGGGGAGGTGTAGCGAGGAGAGGAGGAGCAGAGAGGAGAGGAGAGGAGAGGAGAAAAGAGGAGAGAAGAAGAGAAGTGGAGAGAAAAGGAAAGGAGAAGCGGAGAGGAGAGGAGAGGAAAGGAGACGAGAAGCGGAGTGGAGAGGAGAGGAGAAGAAAGGAGAGGAGAGGAGAAGAAAGGAAAGGAGAGGAGAGGAGAAGAGGAGAGGAGAGGAGAGGAGAAGAAAGGAGAGGAGAGGAGAAGAAAGGAAAGGAGAGGAGAAGAGGAGAGGAGAGGAGAGGAGAAGAGAGGAGAGGAGAATAAAGGAGAGGAGAGGAGAAGAGAGGAGAGGAGAATAAAGGAGAGGAGAAGAGAGGAGAGGAGAATAAAGGAGAGGAGAGGAGAAGAGAGAAGAGGAGAATAAAGGAGAGGAGAGGAGAAGAGAGGATAGGAGAATAAAGGAGAGTAGAGGAGGAGAGGATAAGAGAGGAGAGGAGAGTAGAGGAAGAGAGGAGAAGAGAGAAGAGGAGGAGAGGAGACGATGGAGCGTCCGGCCAGCTTCGCTCCTGCTGCGCTCACATCTACCAATGATCATTTTTGTGACTATGCAACTGGACCCAGATTACTAGCTGCAAATCACAAAAATGACACTGGGAGCTGTGTCAGGTGTTCCAGGGCCAGGCTTTCCCCCATCACACACACACACACACACACACACACACACACACACACACACACACACACACACACACACACACACACACAGGGAAAAGAAAAGGAGGCGAAAGGGGTTCGTACATTGGGAGTTGCTGAGGCACAGCAACCAGTTAAACGCTTGGCACACACACACACACACACACACACACACACACACTCTCACACCATTCCCTGTATTACAGTAAAAACAAAAGACAATGCTCATGCATGCTGCAGTACCTGCGGAAGTCCAGCAGGGGGCGTGTGGAGGAGGGGATGCCCTGGCAGGGCCAGCTGAGGAGGTGGAACTGGGTGAGTGTGCGCGTCTCCTGCGTCTGCACGTTCTTCAGGTAGAAGCTCCGCACCAGGAAGTCCTTACACCAGATGTGCTCAGACACCAGGTTCACCTGCCAATGTTAGAGAGAGGGGGGGGGGAGAAGAGAAAGAGGGAAGGAAGGAGAGAGGGGAGAGAGCGAGAGAGAGGGAGGGAAAGAGGCGGGGAGGGAGGGAAGAAGGGAGAGGGAGTACGAGGGAGGTGAGGGGCAAATAAAATTATATGACAAAAAAACTACTACTGTATAAAAATATGTGTATTTTCCAAATTTGTATTGAGATTTGCACACAAGCAGACTGCCCTGGATGTCATACTGGTCACAAGAGGATCTCGTTGGCTTCCACCGTTAAGATATTATTGTATTCAAATAACCTCTATATTGCAAAATGAAATATAGAGGTTATTTGAGGTGATCTTTCACACACACACACACACACACACACACACTGACCTCGTAGATGTTATAGAGTGATGAGCCTTCGTCGGGCCAGTAGCGCTCACACTGTTTTGTTCCCTCCTCCACCAGGGCCGTCATCATCACTATCACAGTGCACCCGTTCTCCCAAACCATCTGAGTACACACACATACATGCACACACACACACACACACACACACGCACACACACACACACATGCACACACACATCCACACAAGCACACACACATGCACACACGCACGCACGCACACACACAAAAACAATACATACTCAGGTGAAAGTGAACTTTCACAATTTATTTTTGTTGTTAGTTTAGACTGTATGTGTGTGTGTGTGTCTGTGTGTGTGTGTGTGTGTGTGTGTGTGCATGTGCATGTTTATGTGTGTCTGTGTGTGTGTGTGTGTGTGTGTGAGTGTGTGAGAGAGCGCCTGACCTGCCAGAAGTCAGCGATGGTGTGCTCCATTGGCCCCTGGGTGGCGATGTAAGCTGGCATGCGCGGGTCGTGGTCGATCTGTCACCAGAGACAACAACAAAAGCACACCATTCAAGTCCCATAATCTCAACATTAAACACCTCTCCAAAAGGCTAGCACATAAGCCTATGTGTGTGTGTGTGTGTGTGTGTGTGTGTGTGTGAGAGAGAGAGAGAAAGAAAGAAAAACATTCTGTTTGGCGTTAAACTCCCATGATGGATGATAGCATTCCTGGGCACTCTATCGCATCAGCGGTCACAGTCAATGGACTGGTCTAATTCCTGGCTGTAACCATAGATATCAGAATGAAAGTGTGTGTTTGTGTGTGTGTGTGTGTGTGTGTGTGTGTGTGTGTGTGTTGGGGGGTATGGTGGGTGGATTATGTCTGATATATGTGTGTGAGTTCGCTTGGAAATGGATACTATTGGTTTAAAAAGTTGTAGTATCTCTGTCCTTGGTTATACACTTTCAGTGTTTTTTCCCCTTTCAAACACAGAAAAAAATATCCTTCCAGATTCTCGTCCACTCTAACACAGTTAACACCGTATTATTAATCAAAGACAAAGAGATTGTGCTTGTGCTGAGGTAAGCTGCACAGGTGAAGTTGAGGTGAGTTGATATGAAGTAGTTATCAACATGGCTGCGGGGTACGTACGATGATGCTGGCGTTGATGTAGTCCTCCTTGCTGGGGTTATTCTCTGGCTTCAGCTTCACACGGGCATGGTCATCTGAAACACAGCACTGGGTCAACTAATGATAAAGGTGGAGCATTAAGCCATACATTGAAATGAAGCATAGTGTCAAACTATATAGGTACTGTATATATATATGTATATTTTTTTTATATTTATATTTGGAAATGTACGGTGCACTTTTGAGGATACAAAGAGAGTTGGGGAGAGAGAGACAGAGAGAGAGAGGACAGGGAGAAAGAGAGAGACAGAGAGAGAAGTACAGGGGGAGAGAGAAAGAAAGAGAGTGATAAGGGGAAAGCAAGAGAGAGTGAGAGAGGGAGGGTGAGAGCACAAGAGAGAGATAGAGAGATAGAGGAAGGGGGAAAGCAAGAGAGAGTGAAAGAGGGAGGGTGAGAGCACAAGAGAGAGATAGAGATAGATCTTTCTTTGGTGGTGTGTGTGTGTGTGTGTGTGTGTGTGTGTGTTGACCATGATAACTTAAATTCCTGATAAGTTTCATTTATTTCTTTAGTATAACACGTGTGCGTGTGTGTGTGTGTGTGTGTGTGTATTACTTATTACTAAAAATAAGTGTATGCACGTAACTGTGTGTGTGTGTGTGTGTGTTCGTCACAATAGTTGATCTTATATTCCTGATAAGTTTCATTTCTTTCTTTCTTTAAGTATTCTGTGTACGTGTGTGTTTGTGAGTTTGTGTGTGTGCGTACGTGACACGTGTGTGTGTGTGTGTGTGTGTGTTCGCCATTTAGTCGATCTTATATTCCTGATAAGTTTCATTTCTTTCTTTGGTGGTGTGTGTGTGTGTGTGTGTGTGTTGACCATGATAACTTAAATTCCTGATAAGTTTCATTTATTTCTTTAGTATAACACGTGTGCGTGTGTGTGTGTGTGTGTGTGTGTGTGTGTGTGTGTATTACTTATTACTAAAAATAAGTGTATGCACGTAACTGTGTGTGTGTGTGTGTGTGTGTTCGTCACAATAGTTGATCTTATATTCCTGATAAGTTTCATTTCTTTCTTTCTTTAAGTATTCTGTGTACGTGTGTGTGTGTGAGTTTGTGTGTGTGCGTACGTGACACGTGTGTGTGTGTGTGTGTGTGTGTTCGCCATTTAGTCGATCTTATATTCCTGATAAGTTTCATTTCTTTCTTTGGTGGTGTGTGTTTGTGTGTGTGTATGTGTGTATGTGTGTATGTGTGTGTGTGTGTGTGTGTGTGTGTGTGTGTGTGTGTTGACCATAATAATTGAACTTATATTCCTGATAAGTTTTATTTATTTCTTTAGTATAACTTTAGTTCTTTAGTATAACTATATATAGTGTGCGTGTGTGTGTGTGTGTGTGTGTGTGTGTGTGTGTGTGTGTGTGTGTGTGTGTATTACTTATTACTAAAAATAAGTGTATGCACGTAACTGTGTGTGTGTGTGTGTGTGTGTGTGAGAGAGAGAGTGACCTTTAATAGTCAATGTATAACTGTGTGTATGTATATTTGTGTACTTTTAGTACACATTTATACAACCACACGGTAATGGTAATACCCTATAAGTTTCCTTATTGTCTTTAAATGGCTATCCTTGCATATTGGATACAAAGAATGTTTGATGAAAAAAAAAAAAAAAAAAATGAAAAAACATACATATTTCTTATGGCAAAAACTATGTTACATAATGACATCACTTAAAATCTCAAGCTATAACATACAAGGGATGTACTCCTCTTGTTTTGGTGATAAGAGTACAAACCCTGACTTTGTAAATATTGTAAATAGTTCCGATATTGTCATAGTGCTAGAAACATGGACTAGAGAAGGACATAAATGTCAGTCCATCCCACATTACAGGGAACTTTATATCCCATCTGTCAAAAATCAAAAAGTGAAATGTGGAAGAGATTCAGGGGGGATCATTGTATTGTTTAAAGAAGACATTTCAAATCACATTTTCCCAGTAAAGAAAGGCAAATCACATATATGGATCAAATTAAAAAAAGAGCTCACTTCCTCAGAACATGACATCTACCTTTGTGCCATCTATATACCTCCACATGAATCCCCATACTATTCAGAGGAAATCTTTTCAATTCTACAATCTGAAATCTTACAATTCCAATCAGAGGGGTCTGTTTTAGTCATGGGAGACATGAATGCGAGAACTGGGAGAGAAATAGACTATATTGAATCGAACAGTTATGCATATGTCGCTGATGTGCAGATTAATAGAAACACTAATTTTGAAAGACTACGTCAGAGCAATGACAATATTGTCAACAAAAATGGTAAGCAGTTAATCCAACTCTGTAAAAGCCTTGGTCTCTTTATTTCAAACGGCAGAGTAAAGGGTGACTCTCTGGGTAGATTTACCTACTGTTCCAAGCTTGGTTGTAGTGTGGTAGATTACGCCATCACAGATATAGATGCAAGTCAAATCAACTACTTTATGGTTAAGCCCCAAGTCCCACTATCTGATCATAGTCATATAACTTTAAGTTTAAGAAAGAACAACACCGCTGCAACACCTTCAAAACATCAAAAAAACAAATTCTATCCCCTGCCAACTCAGTTTCGGTGGGACAAAAACAGTGTGGAACAATATCAGACCGAACTAAGTAGTATACAAACTGAAAATCAGATATACACATTTCTGTTCACAAAATTCCCAGAAGACAGGGAAGGAGTAAATATAGCAACGGAAAAGTTAACAGAAATGTTCACCTCAGTCGCCAAGAACACACTGAAAATTAAAAAAACAAAGAAAACAACAACTGCGAAAAACAAGTGGTTTGACAAAGAATGTCAAGCTTTAAAAAAACAAATAAGAATGTTATCAAATAAAAAACACAGGGACCCCACAAACCAAAATACAAGGTCATTATATCAATTGACTCTCACCAAGTACAAAGCATTATTGAGACAGAAGAAATATATGTATATGAAAGAAAAACTACAAAATATTGAAGATGCAATAGATCAAAACTCTTTTTGGGATGAATGGAAGAAACTTGAAATCTCTAAGAAACATAAACATATTCCCCTATGCGATGCAAATACCTGGACCAACCATTTTGAACACTTATATACTAGTGACAAATTAAATCCCTTCCAAATTCAATTGACTGACGAGTTGCACACTCTAGAGTCAGGAGCAAAAAACAAATTGAATACCTTAGACACACCCGTATCATTAATTGAACTAACTAAAAAAATTAAAAGCCTAAAGAATAAAAAAGCATGTGGACCTGATGGAATTTATAATGAAATGATTAAATGCAGCACTCCATTATTAAGCCAGGCCATTCTTAAACTTTTCAATATGATCATAGTAGTTGGCCATTTTCCAGACCCATGGAAAGAAAATCAGATCGTTCCAATCTTTAAAGATGGTGACAAATTCAATCCCAACAACTACAGAGGGATCGCTTTAAGTAACAACCTAGGGAAACTCTTCTGCAATATAGTAAACAACAGGATAACAGACTTTTTACTAGAAAATAAGGCCATCAACAACTGCCAGATCGGTTTCATGAAAAACCACCGAACAACCGACCACATATACACATTACAATCACTAATCGATAAATATGTCACTAACATCAACAAAGGAAAAATATTCGCTTGTTTTATCGATTTCAAAAAGGCGTTTGACTCAGTTTGGCAGGATGGTCTATTATTGAAACTTATTCAAAATGGCATAGGAGGAAAGACATACGATATAATTAAAGATATGTACGATAACAATAGATGTTGTGTGAAAATCGAAAATCAAAGAACAACTTACTTTAAGCAGGCCAAAGGGGTCCGGCAAGGGTGTACTCTCAGCCCACTGCTTTTTAACTTATATATTAATGATTTAGCAACTAACATCGAAAACTCTAAATCACCAGGACTTACATTAGAGGGAAGGGAAATTAAATGCTTGTTATTTGCTGATGACCTCTTACTTCTATCGCCAACTGAGGAAGCTTTACAGGAAAGTCTTTCCATTCTTGAAAACTACTCAGAAACTTGGAACCTCAAAATAAACACAGAGAAAACTAAGACAATGACCTTTCAGAAAAAACATCGCTCAACGGGGAATAAATATACTTTCACTCTTGGTGGGGAAAAACTATGTCAGGTGACAAAATATAACTACTTAGGCCTGACAATATCATCATCAGGCAACTTTGATACAGCAAATAAAGACCTAGCTGAAAAGGCACGGAAAGCTTACTATGCAATTCACAGAACATTAAAACAATTTAATCCCCCCGTTAGACTGTGGCTGAAAATTTTCGACTCAACCATCAAGCCCATCCTTTTATATGGAAGTGAAATTTGGGGCACCAAGTACCAACACAATTATGTCTCTTGGGACAAAAACGCAGCAGAGACATTTCATCTTGAATTTTGCAAAAACACCCTTGGAGTACATAGAAATGCCTCCAATCTTGCCTGCAGAGCAGAACTAGGAAGATTCCCCCTACTGACTGATATAAATAAAAGGGCATGCAAATTTTACCATCATCTTATATCTAACCAAGACAAATGTCATTATAATGCTCTCCTACAGAGGGGAAAACACCCAGAGAGAGACCCTTTTACTTATCTGAAAACTAAACATAATCTGAATGAAACGGACATGACACAGGCAAAAATAAAACTAATCGAAAAAGAAACAAAAGAAGAGTATTTCCAATATTGGCTGAACGAAATTGAGCATTCTAATAAATTGAACTGTTTTCAAAAAATTAAAAAGAATTATGAATTGGCACCCTATCTTACAGAAATTAAAGAATTTAAACAAAGAAAACAAATAACTTCCTACAGAATTAGCGACCACTCGCTGGCCATAGAGACTGGAAGACACAGACAGACCTGGCTTCCAAGGGAAGAAAGACTTTGTCTGAATTGTAATGAGGGAGCAGTGGAGGATGAGCTACATTTTCTAACCAAATGTAACAAATATGCCTCTATTAGAGGCCAGTTTTTCGAACAATTCACACAAGTTTCACCTCAATTTCACCTATTGGGAAATGAAGAGAAACTCCCATATCTATTAGGAGAGCACAGAGACTGTATTAGTCTAGCAGCACAATACGTGTCAGACTGTCACAAAATGAGGAAGTGAGTGACTCTTGATAATGTGGCAAAGTACATGGTAGCATGTTGACAATATCTTTTTAAAATGATATTATTATTACTATTTTTTTTTTCTAATTATTTAAGTTTCCTTTCCTTTCATTTACCTATTTTAAAAATAGTTCCTATAAGTTTCATTTGTTTTCACTCCACCCCAAACAGATATTGTATCTGTTTGTTTTTTGTAATATGTCAGCTTTGGCAACACTGCTTATTTGAGTCATGCCAATAAAGCTCCTTTGAATTTGAATTTGAATTTGAGAGATAGAGGAAGGGGGATGGCAAGAGAAAGTGAGAGCGCATGCACAACATAGAGAGAGAGAGAGAGAGAGAGAGGAAGGGGGATATCAAGAGAGAGTGAGAGCGCACGCACAACATAGAGAGAGAGAGAGAAAGACAGAGAGAGAGAGAGAGAGAGAGATAAAGAGAGAGAGAGAGAGATAAAGAGAGAGAGAGAGAGAGAGAGAGAGAGCATGAGAGAGAGAGAGAGAGAGAGGGAGAGAGAGAGATGATACAGTATGTAAGCTGTGGTCGTACAGGGCACAAAGTCCTGGTAGCGGTTCTTGTCCAGGTTGGGCTCACTCTGGGCCACGGAGGTGGAGCTGGGCTCGGCCTGGTAGGAGCACAGCGCCTCCCACTCCTTCTGCAGACGGTCCTTATTCTTCAGGTGGTCCTCCATGTAGGCCTACACACACACACACACACACACACACACACACATACAGTATGAGAGAAGTGCCAAAATGTGAGATGGGACATGTCTGTGTGTGTGTGTGTGTGTGTGTGTGTGTGCGCGCGTGTGTGTGACCACAGCTTCACCACACAGTGTCCCTCTCCCCATCCATGTGCCTGTCTTTGGGCAGGAGAGACGGGGTCACGAGGGTTCAGGGGAGGGAGGGTTTAGGGACACTCTAGTCTTAATAAACCAATACGTGTGTGTGTGTGGAATCATAGTGTGGTTGCGTAAGGCAACGAGGTCAACAAGTCCACCCAGGTGATCAGTAACGGGGTTATTATTATACTTTTCCATGACAACAAGAGCAAACAAAGCACCAAGGACATTTCATTTGCCCATTCTCTAATTCTGCTCTGGGCCGCAGAACCAATGTCCAAGTGGCCAACTGTTCTCTCTGATAACGTTCTCACACACGTTGGTGCATTTGGCAATGGCTTGCTGGGTCTTTTTTTCTGTGTGTGTGTGTGTGTGTGTGTGTGTACCAGTATCATGTGTCCAGTGGAGATGTCCATGTTAGACTGGGCGGGCTCCTCGCTCCATGAGGGGGTGCTGCTGTGTGTGTGTGTGTGTGTGTGTGTGTGTGTGTGTGTACCAGTATCATGTGTCCAGTGGAGATGTCCATGTTGGACTGGGCGGGCTCCTCGCTCCATGAGGGGGTGCTGCTGTGTGTGTGTGTGTGTGTGTGTGTGTGTGTGTACCAGTATCATGTGTCCAGTGGAGATGTCCATGTTGGACTGCGCGGGCTCCTCGCTCCATGAGGGGGTGCTGCTGTGAGAGCTGGGGCTGTGCTGGGGTCCGTCGCTGAACTGAGACGACACGCTGCTCACGCGCGACGTGTCCGTGCCACGCCGACCGCCCGCCTCCGAGCGCCCGCACGAGGACTTCGCCGCCATGTGCTGGCGACACAACTCCTGACGGAATCCAGAGAGAGAGGGAGAGGGAGGGAGAGAGAGATGGAGAGAGAAAGATGGATAGAGAGAGATAGAGAAAGAGAGGGAGGAATGTCATTATGCATCAATGTAAAATGAATATTTGGATTATTTGAGTGAGTGAATAAAGACTAAAGACTAGTTTTTATTCATAATATCCTATTCCATTAAATAGATAAAAGGTTAATATTTTACTTTAATTTAATTTCATTAAAGTGAATACAAATCCCATTCCCCCTATAGTGTGCCTAAATACAGGATGATAAACCAAAGGATGACAAACCACACCAGGCCATCAGCTTGGCTGCCGATGCCACTGATAGGGCCTGAGTTTCTCTCTGATTTTCTATTTGTTTCAGATGCTACATGACAAGTGTAGATATGTAAAGCAATGTTGACATGAAATCGAAAAATGGTTGATGAAATTAGAAGACAGAACCACACTCTACATACGTTTTCTAAAGTGTTCTTTAGTAACTGTGGAATATGAAGTGGGCTACACACACACGACACAAGCACTTGGGCACGTCACACACACACACACACACACACACACACACACACACACACACACACGTCGTAATGTTAAACTCAGGTTTAAGCAGGTTTAGTCACCTTTTAATGAACTTGTATATTCCAACAATTACTGAATAAAAAGAAATGTCCTGAGAAAAAAGATATCTACAATATCTTAATCTAATCAGTGTCCCTGGACTTTATTTAACCCCCAAAACATGATGAAATGTCTTACATAATTAGCCACTGAGGTGTTTAAAAGAGGATGTCTCAAGAGGGAGAGTATACTAGCACAACTACTGCTGCTGCCACAACTATTACTATTACTGCTACTACGACTACTGAGTACAACAGAGAGCCAGAGTTGAACATGAGGTCTGTCATCCCACTGCTGGTGCTGCTGTTCTCCATGCGTGGAGCTCAGACTCAGAGCACCCAGACTGAAGTTCAGACAGAGAGCCAGAGCACTGGGGCTGCTGCTGCTGCAGCTGTAGTCACCACCACGCTGGACGTCTCTGCTGAGCTGAAGGAACTGAGAGAGATGCTGCACAACCTTGACACCACAGTGGTGGAGTTGAGAGTGACCCTGAGCTTCACCCAGAATGAGTTACAGAACACCAAATCACTGCTGGACAAAATGGACGTTGAAAACAATTCTCTGAACACAGAGCTGACAGCCGTGAAGACGAGACTGGCAGTTAGTGAAACTGAAGTGGTGAATCTGAGGAAGGAAACTGCAGCACAACACACAGACCTGACTACCATGAAAACTGAAGTGATGAACCTAAAGATTGAAAATGCAGCCCAACACACAGATCTGACCACTATGAAGACTGAATTTATGAACCTGATCAAGGCAAATGCAGCACAAGAGACCAGACTGGCTGCCAGTGAGACTGAGGCGGAGGACCTGAAGATGGAAACTGCAGCACAAGAGACCAGACTGGCTGCCAGTGAGACTGAGCTGAAGGACCTGAAGATAGAAACTGCATCACAAGAGGCAGAGCTGACAGCATTGAAGACCAGACTGGCAGCTACTGAGTCTGATTTAGTGAATCTGGAGAAAGAGATCACAGAGCAACCCAAGGTGGCATTCTCAGCAGGCCTGGGTATTTCAGGATACCTAGAGTCTGGGAATACTGACTTAAACGTGGTCTTCAAGAGAATGATCACCAATGTTGGAGACGCCTACAGCAGCACAACAGGCTTCTTCACAGCACCAGTCAGGGGAGTCTACTACTTCAGATTCACTGTTGTAGATATGCTAGACTCACGCTATATGCACATCAAGATGTTTAAGAATGAAGAGCGGATCATGCAGTTATATGAGTATGACAATGATTCAGTGTACAACTATATCCAGAGTGGTGTGACTCTGCAGCTGGAGGAGGGAGATGTAGTTAACATGCGAATCCCTGCAGACAACAGGCTCTATGATGATTCGTATAAGCGCAGCACCTTCAGTGGCTTCCTGCTCTTTCCTCTCTGAGGAGAACACACTGTCCAACTGTCCAACAAGACAGTGTTTCATGAGCATAACCTAATAAACCACTTTTAAACTGCAATTCTTTTGTCATTACTGGGAATATTGAGATGCAATGTTGAATCACTGCACAGATTCACACTTTTGTTTTCCAAATTGTCATAAATGTGATCCAAAATAAATACAGTATGAAGGAGTTGGATGGTGCTAGTATGAAAATGAGAAGCATAGCATAGCTATAGCAGTCACCCAACTTCATCTTCTGAGAGACCACAGAGGGGTTTCTATGTGGTGACCGACAGATTGCTAAGAGCAAGATGCTACACACACACACACACACACACACACACACACACACACACACACACACACACACACACACACACACACACACACACACACACACACACACACACACACACACACGCACACACTGTCTCAACCTTTTGTGCCTGACAGTGACCAGTAATTCCTTGTGTTGTTGGCGTCCAGGGTCCTGCCTGCCTGTTTTTACTGCAGGTTTATGCCTGTTCACAGCAGCTGATCCCAACTCCTCCCAGGCTTTCCTGGTCTTCATTAGAACAACATTAAAACACCAGCCTGCTGACTTGAACATTACGCCCTGTGCTATGTTGTCATTTGGTGAAATGTGTCTGCAATCTCATTACATATTATTTTATATCAATATAACAAAACATACGGGTGTAACCAGTAATCAGTGATAGAAAAAAGAAAAAAAACCTGGCAACCAAATTATCTTTCTATTATTCTGTCGGTCTAGAATACATGATCGGAAGGCTGGTAAGCAAGTTTACGTTTACATTAATTTAGTTGACAAATGAGGAATACCGTTCAAGCCACAGTGCAAGTGGCAGACCTTGGAGTAATACCAGCATTGAGTTAAATGCAAATTAGTCCTGATTGGTAACTTCAAAAGAAAAAGATGGCTGCATTAAATGTAGTTCCCAAGGACAGATTATTAGCTGAATGACCTCTGAATGATACTGAATGATGGAATGATACTCCTGATATGCCAATACCTAAAGCAGCGGCCTGGAATACACACATTGAGCACACAGCGTTGCGATGTCTCATGATAGGTAAGTTAACAGGCTTGTACATTCCACACTAATGATAACTGAATAAACAGATATGTCCTGGAAAAAAAACATATCTACGATTTCCTAATCTATTTTATCAGACTATATTTAACCTGCACAACATGACGAAATGTCTTACATAATGAGCCACTGAGTCGTATAAAATGTCTCAAGTGGGAGACTGTACTAGTACAACTACTGCTGCTGCCACAACTATAACTATTACTGCTACTACGACTACGACAAATACGACTATGAATATGACAGCCGTCATCCCACTGCTGGTGCTGCTGTTCTCCATGTGTGGAGCTCAGACTCAGAGCACCCAGACTGAAGTTCAGACAGAGAGCCAGAGCACTGGGGCTGCTGCTACTGCTGCGGTCACTACCACACTGGACGTCTCTGCTGAGCTCAGGGAACTCAGAGACATGGTGGTGGAGCTGAGAGTGCTGCTGACTGTCACCCAGAATGAGCTACAGAACACCAAATCACTGCTGGACAAAATGGATGCTGAGAACGATGCTCTGAACACAGAACTGACAGCTGTGAAAGTCAGACAGGCAGTTAGTGAGAATGAAGTGGTAAATCTGAGGCAGCAAACTGCAGCTCAACACACAGACCTGACCACCATGAAGACTGAATTTATGAACCTGATCAAGGCAAATGCAGCACAAGAGATCAGACTGGCTGCCAGTGAGACTGAGGCGGAGGACCTGAAGATGGAAACTGCAGCACAAGAGACCAGACTGTCTACCAGTGAGACAGAGGTGGAGAACCTGAAGATGGAAACTGCAGCACAAGAGGCAGAGCTGCTCAATCTGAAGATGGCAAATGCAGCACAAGAGGCAGAGCTGACAGCAGTGAAGACCAGACTGGCAGCTACTGAGACTGAAATAGTGAATCTGGAGGAAGAGATCACAGAGCAACCCAAGGTGGCATTCTCAGCAGCACTGACTAACTCAGGTTACATAGAGTCTGGGAATACTCAGCTGAACTTGGTCTTCACTAAAATTATCACCAATGTCGGTCAGGCCTACAGCAACAAAACAGGCTTCTTCACAGCTCCAGTCAGGGGAGTCTACTACTTCAGATTCACTGTCATGGATGGACTAAACTCACGTACTATGAACATCAAGATGTTTAAGAATGAAGAGCAGGTCATGCATTTAAATGAGTATGACAATGATGGACAAAACTCCTATCTGTCCAGTGGTGTGACTCTGCAGCTGGAGGTGGGAGATCTAGTTAACATGCAACTCCCTTCAGGCAGCAGGCTCTGGGATAACACTAATAATTACAGCACCTTCAGTGGCTTCCTGCTCTTTCCTCTCTGAATGGAAGAAGCTGTTTAGCTGCTTATGTCATCAAATTATGATTACTGTCACAAAATAAAATAAAATAATAATAATAAACTGCAATCCCCTTGTGTCATTACTGGAAATACAGAGTAAAGGGCTGTTTACACCAAGAACTATAACTATAAAGATAACTGTAAACAAATACTGTTCTCGTTAATATGAATGATAACGTTCACACATGAACTATAACGATAATGACATGAAGAACGTTATCATTGGGAATCACTTTCAGAGCGATTTTGAGAACGATAAAAAGCTAACAGCCAATCAGAACTCATCATATTTTTTAACTATCACACTAATTTACAAGAGGAGAGACTTTTCTTATCGTTGGCCAGTGTGGACGCTTTTATCGTTATGGTTATAGTTATCGTTATCGTTCTTGGTGTGAATGCTGCTGAATGCTGCCAATTTATCATTAATGTAATTCAAATATGCAAAGAGTTGTATAGAAACCTAGATTGAATTGAAAGGCCAACCACATGATACACTCTTCCACTCATCTCCAATCTCTCATTTCTCTCTATTCCTCCTCTCATCTCTTTACTCATCCCCTCATCCCTTTATTCCTTCTCTCATCTCTTCATTCATTCTCTCATCCCTTTATTCCACCCTCTTCCCTTTATTCAACCCCTCTTCCCTCTATTCCCATCCTATCATCCCTCTATTCCCCTCATCATCCCTTTATTCCTTCTCTCATCTCTCTATTCATCCCCCCATCCCTCTATTCCCATCCTCTCATCTCTCTTTTCCTCCCCTCGTCTCTCTATGCCCCATGCACACTCACCTGGTAGTCTCATCTCTCTATGCCCCATGCACACTCACCTGGTAGTCTCATCTCTCTATGCCCCGTGCACACTCACCTGGTAGTCTCATCTCTCTATGCCCCGTGCACACTCACCTGGTAGTCGAAGTGTGTTTCAGCGCCCCCCTCTGGTCCCAGGCCGAGCTTGCGCTCCTCCAGCTGGCGTCCGTGGTAACGGAAACAGGCCACGCCCATCGCCACCACCAGGACTCCGCCCACGCACGCCATGGCAACCAGCCCCAGGACCATGCCGCGGGAGCTCTCGCCCATCCTCGTCGCCTGCGGCAACCGACGGCCCTCGCTCCTCTGGACGAGAGGAAGGACAACACATGGGAGGAGGAAGAGGAGGAGGAGGAGAAAGAGGAGGAGGAAGAGAAGATAAGACATAGAGGATGAAGGGAGCATGAATACAAGAATAAGAGAGGGAGAGAGAAACACAGAGAGAAAGGGATAGAGAGATATAGAAATAAGATGAGAGAGAGAGAAAGCAAGGGAAGGAGCATTAGGAAAAAAGACAGAGAGGCCAGGGAGGAAAAGGATAGGAAAGCATGGGTAATAGGTAAAGTAAAAGACAAGAAAGAGTGAGATCGAAAGAGGGGAAGATGAAAGATGTGAAAGAGGTAGAGGAAGAAAGAGAGAGGGAGGGGCAAAGACAGAGAGAGTGACAGAGGGAGAGGAAGAGAAAGGAATAAGGAGAGGATGAGGGAAGAGAAACAAATAGGTGGTTGAGAACAGAACTCCAAACACATGAATAGCAGTTCCTATTGGATGTGATGTTACTGGGCCACACTGTTCTACACTGCGCTGTGCAACATCTTACAGTTTTTCACAGTTGCTCAAACACTAAACCCCATTCTCTGAATCAAATTCTCAAATGCCTGAACACATTTATTGAATTATTCCCTTTTTTGGCAAAACCATAGACTACTTTCACCCACTTTCACCCATTTTACCAAACTCATTAACCCTTTTTGCAAAACTGTGAACACATTGTGCATTCTGATGCACTTCTTAATTATATTGATAACCAAACCATGCAGAAGTTGAACACAATTAGTGCACAGTTGTCTCCATTTGAACACTACCACTCAAAATTGATAACACTTCTGTCTAATGATGTGACAATCAATATAAGTCAGTTCAGAGTTGACAGAGACGCAGGGGACAACAAGTGTGTGTTACAGTAGAAGTGGGGTACAAGGAAGAGGAGGGTGCAGGTAGGAGGAAGAGGATGAAGAGAAAGACAGAGAGTCCCAAGAGTTGCAATACTGTAAATGATGATATTTGGGCAACAATCATTGACCATGTTCTGGTTCATGGAATGCCAATGAGAGAAGCAGGACTTTATGGTCCAACCCAACATCAGTGGTTTCTCTGTGGCGTCAATAATCCAAAGATTCAGACTACAGAAGAGACATAGCGTAAATGTCCATTATCATACAGTACAGTAATCACTGAACATCCACTGTTACACACTTACTACCCTTTGAGCTCAACTCTGAGAGAGTGAAAGAGCTGAGTTATCAGTATGTCCAAGTAAGTCTAAATTTAGGCACAATACAATATTACAGTATTGCATACTTACAGTACTATCAGAGTCTGTGGCATCACAGTACAAATCATATTCAGTACAGTATTGGCCTGTCTTTCTGTTCACTTACAAAACTATTGATTTATATCTTCATACAGTATAGGCTAGAAGATATATAGAGAGTGATATAAGTCCTTATTCTTTTATTGTGATATTTTATTTTTCAAATTAGAATGAATACAATTCCTCCAGGAGCCATAAACCTTGCCCTGAAAACTGTGTCTTCCATTGTTTGGTGTATTGTCTTATCACTGCTCTGCAGGAGTGTAATTTTGCCTGA
>NC_084997.1:28279577-28282077 GCF_963854185.1 Sardina pilchardus
AAAAATGTATTCTTTTATCTACAAATATATATAGTTCCTTTTTGTATTGTATTGCATTGAACCGTACCATACAACCATCCTTGAGAGAGAGAGCTGTACTCCACAACACACATCTCACCCCTTAGTCCTAATCTCACTCAATCTAATCTAATCCAATACGATCTAATCTGACCCCGCGCTGTGTGCGACCTCCTCCCTCACAAGAGGGACCTGTAGTCGTAGGCTGAAGATGGACATGGGGGTATCATTTCACACCATATGATATTGTATTATATGTGACCCTGTAAAGCGGAACCGGTCGTTTCTGTAAAATTTATTAAATTAAGTTATTGTGCTCACGTGAACGGCCATAAACTAAGCTTTCCAACGATATGTATATCGAGGGTATTACACAAACTATCGCTAAGATAACCGCATCCAAAGTTGACATGGTGCTCCTGTCACGATATGCCAGAAGAGGAGAAATCACCTTTTTAAGCGGCGCGTGCACAACGGGAATGACAGCAAATGTGTTGAATCTTCGCCGGGTTTAACAGTCAAAACGTATGTTTTTTCCGTGAAATGCGTTCACGATATGAAACTGTAGACTGCATACAGTCGAATTATGCGAAAACGTGAAATTCAACATTTTAACCCGGAAGTTTGTTATTGTTGATTTTCTCAAAATAACGTTGTGCGCAAAACGACTGATTTCGCTTTGAATGGTCACATATTGCATCATATTGCAAGAGCACCCCTTCCTTTGAAAAATATCTTTAAGGCTACTATGTACACTGAAACATACAGTATTTGCCATAAGACAGAAGATTTCGATAAAGAAGGTATAAAACATCAGTTTCACATCAGGCAGCCTCTAAACGCTATACCAATATCCGATTTAGTACAAAATAAAAATCAGAAAGAAACGAAAAGGGCGAGTTATATTTACAACCGAATATTGCAAAAGTTCGGAGCAATTAAAGAAAATACTAACAAAAATTGGTATATACTAAAATCAGATTATCAATGTGAGAATATATTTAACAAACAACCACTTCTGGTGTACCAAATACGTAGAAACTTGTCAAAGATCAAATCGTATCAATATCATATTACATCATGCCGTATTGTATCGTATAGTATCATATTGTATTGTGTTGTATCGTGTTGTATCGTATCGCATCACATTATATTATTGTATTGTATTGTAATGCAGTGTATTGCACTGTATCATATTGTATCGTATCGTATCGTATCGTACCGTATCGGACCGTATCGTATCGTAACGTATTATATGGTACCGTAGCGTATCATATCATATTATATTGTATTGTTTCATATCGAATCAGTGATATTATCATATCGTATTGTATCGTTTAGTATCATATTGTATCGTATTGCATTGCATTGTATTGTATTGAATCACTTCATATTATTGTATTGCATTGTATGGCATCGATTCCGAAGGCGTTTATGTTTTTCGCTTAGTGGTGTAATGGCATGGTATGGCCACGTGGTGGCGATCTGAATAGTTTAGGTTCAAATGTATGACAACCCAGGAAGAACAATACAGGCAGAGGTCTGCACTCTCTGAGTGCTTTTCTAGTATGTATTGCATTGTATGGTATCGTACCATCTATCCCCGAGGGCGAGCTGTAGTGGTCGACGGGAGGCCGCTGTTGGACGCGGGGTCGGCTGACGGGCTGCTGGTACTGGTCGGCGTAGTCCGGCAGCAGGTCCAGGTCTTCGTAGTAGGGCGCAGCCGGGAGCGCTGCTGCCCCCCGGTGGCGAAAGGAGGGCTGCGCGGACGACAGGAGGTGGGAGAGCACGTCCTGCAGGAGTTGACGCTCGCGCTCGCGCTCCCTCTGCTGCTGCTGCTGGGAGACTCCTGAGCGCGAGGAAGAGGAAGAGGAGGAGGAGGAGGAAGAGGAGACGCGGGGGTGCGAACCCATGGAGGGGATCCCACCCTCTGAGTCGTCATGGTAACCATGCTTAATTGAAAATAAATCAAAACAGATGAGGTATAGAGATAGGGAGAGAGAGGGAAAGATGGGGTGTTTTAGTAATGGATGAAAACTAGGTTGTGAAAGGTTTTTTTTGTTTTTATTGTTGTTGATTATTTATGAGGCAGCGAGCATATTGTGGATCCCGGCTGACAGTTACTGCTTTAGTGAGATGTTTATTTGCCTGTCAACGAGGCTGCCAGTGCATTCGCGTTTGTGTGTGTGTATGTGTGTGTGTGTGTGTGTGTGTGTGTGTGTGTGTGTGTGTGTGTGTGTGTGTGTGTGTGTGTGTGTGTGTGTGTGTGTGTGTGTGTGTCTGTCTGTCTTCCGTACCTGGTGGTAGGTGTAGGGGTCTAGTGGTATGGCTTGCATATGCATGGAGCTCTGGGGTGGGTCCACTATCATGTAGTCAACATAGTTCTGTGGCTGAGTGCTCCCGCCTTTAGAGCTGGACCCTTTAGAGGCAGATGGAACAGCTCTGAGAGAGAGAGAGAGAGAGAGAGAGAGAGAGAGAGAGG
>NC_084997.1:28297421-28304921 GCF_963854185.1 Sardina pilchardus
AGAGAGAAAAACAGTGGGTGTTAGGGTCAAGGGGATGGAGAAATTCTGTGTAGTGTCAGGTGAAGAGAAAGGGGGAACAAAGAGAAAGGCTGAGAGAGAGATAGAGAGAGAGAAGGCAGAATGTGTGTGAGTGTGTGTATGTGTGTATTTGTCTGTATGTGTGCGTATGTAAGAGCGATATTGATAGAGCGAGAGAAGACACAGTGAACGTGTTACTGTGTGCATGTGTGTGTGTGTTTGTGTGTGTGTGTGTGTGTGTGTGTGTGTGTTTGTGTAAGAGCGACAGAGACGGAGAGTAGAAGAAAAAGAAGAAAAGAAGAAGAAGAAGAAGAGGAAGAAGAAGAAGAAGAAGAAGAAGAAAAGACAGATTGAGGAGAGGACTGGTTAGAATGTCACTGAACACAGATAAGAGCACTTCTGACAGTTTCTGATGGATTCGGTCTGCATATTCACAGTCCCCTGTAAGCCAATTATCCCCGGCCCAATACATCAATACCCACACTACTCAGCTCAGCTCAGTTCAATGCAATCTCCAGCTAACCGCATTAGCTTTCTGGAGCTCCTGGGGAGAGTCTTCGTGCACATGGCTAATAATAACCTGTTGAGCCATATTTTGATTCTGTCGTAAATGTTTTAGGTTTGCAAAACAAATAAAAGGCACGACTTCTCAGATAACTCAACTGTACAGATCCACACAAAGCTCAGCATGCGTTACAAATAATTAACAAACGAGAAGAAAATACGATAATCAATAGGACAGATATATCAGACAAAATAAATACTGACATCAAGTAATCAAGAACAATAATCAACAACAACAATAGCGTTAAACTGGTTCTTTATTTTCAACCATGCAGGTCCCACAGGTGGCATAGCAACCACTAAAGAAACAAGCTAATTTCCTACATTTTGATGACTCTGAAGAAGACACAGTAGTGTCGAAACGTCAGTTTATTGTTTGCACCAATAAAGACAGCATGTGAGATCAGTGTGCTCCAGTCTCCTTCCTACTTGATTCTCCTGAAAGTCCTACTGAGAAGCACCTAAAACAGCAGACGATTTTGGATTGATGCGCAGAGTTCTTCATTTGAACAAGCTAATTTCCTGTTTGTGAAATGTAATAAACCTTTACATCAAGCCAGTGCAAATATCCATATAAACATAAACATTCATAAATAACAAGACCTTTGCATAAAGCCTGTGCAAATTCCATATGAGCATAAACACAAGGAGACAAGGAGAACACAGAAACTGTGCACTTTAATGATAATCCTAAAGCTAAAGAGAGCTATGTATAACAAGAGAGAGAGAGAGATGAGAGAGAGAGAGAGAGAGGGAGAGAGAGAGAGGGAGAGATAGAACATACACCCTAATGTCAGGACCACAAACAGAGTAAGATGGGAAGAAAGGAGGAGAAACAGAAAAAAACAAGAAAGACGTGCGGAAAACAGAGAAGAGAGGGAGAGACATATCAGAGAGAGCTAGAGAGAGAGAGAGGGACGGAGGGAGAGAGAGAGAGAGAGAGAGAGAGAGAGGGAGAGAGAGAGAGAGAGAGCAGACTCCTCTGCTCACCCATCTCATTATCCCACCAGAGCTGCTTGCCTGCTGCCCATTGTTGTGGAGCTGCGGAGCTGTGACGCAAGAGAGCATGTCATCAGTGACTCACACACACACACACACACACACACACACACACACACACACACACACACTGTGAGAGTGAGAGATGTGCAGGTAATATGTGAGAGAATGTACTGTATAGAAGATGGATGTATGATAGAATTGTTGGTGTCACTGAAGATGGATATCTGTTTTTTGGAGGCACTGTGGCAATCAGTTCAAATTATCCCAGGCACCACTTTAGAAACGCACAACTCTTTTCTTCCCTCGTCTGTATTGACAAGGGTAAGATATGATCTGCTTAAATAATATGTACATTCAAGCAAACATATGATGTGATATGATGCAAAATCACAAAATGTCACAAAATGCAAATGGAATTGTTAATGTGGCATATCAAACAAGATCCAGTGCATAGCGTTATGAGGAAATGTCTAAATTGCCATTGTTGTGTAGGCTACTACCAACTTTCCTATGGCCATCCTTGGGCATCACACTGCTGACCAAAACACTTAAATTAAAGGTAACCAAACAAATCACTGCAAGCCACACATCAAGCACCCGCGTGCGTGGAACGGTGTCGTTGCCTGACGACTCTCCGCAATGCTGCTCTCTCTCACACACACACTCACACTCACACACACACTCACACACACACACACACACACACACACACACACACACACACACACACACACACACACACACACACACAGACACACATACACACATACAGTCTGTGGTCAGAGCCCCCGCATGTTGTTACCAGGGAAATAACGCAACGAATGGCGACTGCCAATGGCATCTCCGTTGAGTATTCACCGAACTGTTACCGTAGAGGAAGGCGGGGGAGTTAAGAATGACGAGTGAAGGAGTAGAGGGAGGAGAGGAGAGGAGAGGAGAGGAGAGGAGAGGAAGAATGGAACTCAGGAAGGCTACTTCGCTCGGAGCTGTCCGTGGTGCTGACGTTTCTCACAGTTCAGTGTCTATGTCGTCGGTTAGTAATTGCCCAATTCCCATTTTAACGGTTGTTGTCAGACCTTTACGTATGAAGCTATGGTTTTAGCTTCACACCTCAACTGTTAGATGGACTTCATGTATTATTACACAGCCGAGAAGACTTATGCGAGGATAATACAATTGTAAATTATTGTTTATTGCTGTCATATATAATGACTCTACGACACTCACTTGCTGTAATGTTGAGTGTTCATAACAAACTTCATTATGCCTTGGCTAAAACATGTATGACCACAGTATTCATTCAAGTATCACAACAAGTAGACTACATCTGCAACCTGTTTATATGGCAACGGAGCCCCCTTCTCTACCAAGTACACATAAGATAATACAAGTATCACGTATCACACACTAATATGATGGCCACGTAGGCAGCGGAACAGACAACCGCACTGTCATTGTGCATTTCCTTTTACGCTTGGCTCACCCTGACTTCCTATAGCAAACCAAGCGCCAAGCATCCCTGCTCTCCGATGCGCGACATGTTCTTACCGTATCTGCCTGAGAGCCCGACTTGGTAGCATACGGTCAGGAGAAGCACGACTCTCCATAGCCTCGGGTGTCTCGAACCAGCCATCATCATCCAAGCAGGGGCTCAAGTCAGCCGGCGCGAATTCGGTTGCCTCGAGAAATTGCGATTTAAATCCTCATTTTTGCAGGTGGCGGGATGAACTGTGTGGCTAAGTGTTTGACAGGTATCTAGGAAGGATGGCGAGGAAGAGAGGAGGGGCATGGGTGGGCTCAGTGTGCCTTGTCGTAAAAGGCAATCAAAAACATACGGAGACATTCATGAGAGCTGGTAAGATCTGGTACGGATTCTGGAGTCGGACTCACATCCGAGTTTTCCTTTCACGACCACGTCGAGATGACGGGGGACCCGCAATTACGTCATAGCGCCGCCAACGAAAGATATCTTCAAGACAGAAATCTAGGAGGAGGGGGGTGAGCGTAGCGCTGGCGTCACAGGGTTTTAGCAATCAGAATGAATGAACGAGAGGTCGTTTCACGCTGTCGCCAAGGAAACAGCGAGCCATTTTGTCTCAGATTGTGTCTACGCTACGGCACCTGCACAGTAGGTTACAGAGAGCTGCAGGTTTAGCGGCGTGGGAGACCTACTGCTGTGTCGGTCATGGGTGCATGCGGAGGAGTCAGCCAGGTGTCAGAGAGCACCGACACGTCATTCTTAAAAGCTTTAGTGACCCCTGCTGTTGAGTCAACACACAGATACACACACACACACACACACACACACACACACAGACACACAAACACACACACACACACACACACACATACACACACACAGACACACAGACACACACTGACACACACACAGACACACAAACACACACACACACACACACACACACACACACACACACACACACACACACACACACACACAGACACACAGACACACACACACACACACACACACACACACACACACACACACACACACACACACTCACCGAGAGAGAGAGAGAGAGAGAGAGAGAGAGAGAGACAGAGAGAATGTTTTTAATGTTTTTATTTGGCTCTTAACGCAGGGGAAGATTCGTAGATCCAAATATTGATGGAAGTGTGTTGCACACTTAGACAGGTCTGAGCAACCACAGAATGCGTTGAGCTCTTCTCATTCCTTCTGCACCAGTGAGTATGGGTAAACATGGCACTGCCGTCTCCAGATGGATATACTAGTACCTTTCATTGCTGAAATAGATAAGTGCTTTGCTAGTCCTTTTGCATTTGGCTTGCCTGGTCCACACATTTGCATTCCACGTGAAACAAGTCTGTGCACAAGTCCAAGACTCCTAAACACAATGTAAGTAAACGCTTGCTAGTGAGTGACTGAAACCAAATGTCTCTCTACTCTACACAGTCACTGATCATACTACTTTTCTTGAGGTAATATTTTTGAATTGATGTTGTGGCTGTTTAAAGACCCTGGATTCTAGAAGCCATTTAAAAAAAAAAGAAGAAAAAAAACAAAACATTTATCGATACTGATATTGACATCAGAGCATCTTCACAGATGACAAACAAACATGCAATCAAACAACCATGGGAACACAAAGACATCACAGCTTTGGAGGGGAGGGAAGCTGAGCTGAGCGTGATGAAGCAGTCTAGTGAACTATAGAAGCTCTGCTGACACCTAGAGGTCAAACACGCTCACTGCATGTAGAGTAGGGCTGCACAATTTGTCATTCTGTTACAGTATTATACTCACTTAATGGTGTCTCTTTCAAATATTAATGTCAAGATAAGGGTTGCTGTTAATTGAGAGAATATCTACATGAGATGTAGAGATTTGGGTAATCATGAATATTGTTCTAAATTCTGAATTGCTACCTTGGCAGCTTCTCTCTCTCTCTCTCTCTCTCCCTCTCTCTCTCTCTCTCTTTCTCTCTCTCTCTCTCTCTCCCCATCTATCTGTCTGGTCTGTTTGTGTCTCTCCTTTCTCCCCCCTTCCTCCCTGTCTGTCCGACAAACTCTCCCTGTCATGCTGTCTCTCACCTCAGCTCTTTGGCATTTGTGTCTGTCTGTGTGTGTGTGTGTTTGTGTGTGTGTGGGTGTGTGTGTGTGTGTCACCTCTGCTCTTTGGTATTCATGTATGAATGTGTGTGTGTTTTGTGTGTGTGTGTGTGTGTGTGTGTGTGTGTGTGTGTGTGCGAGTGTCACCTCTGCTCTTTGGTATTCGTGCATGAATGTGCATGTCTATGTGTGTGTGTGTGTGTGTGTGTGTGTGTGTGTGCGTGTGTGTCACCTCAGCTGTTTGGCATGTGTGTATGAGTGTTGTGTGTGTTGCCACGGCAGCAGTGAGGAGTTTTTGAAAGACGACCCCCCACACCACACACACACACACACACACACACACCACCCCCGGAGTACCATGCCACCCACGCCTTCCCAACACCCCACCCACCCACCCACCCACGCAGCATGTCACATGTCGTGGCCTTTAGGGCCCCTGCACATCACAGCTCCTCACCACCAGCGCTGTCCAATCTGGGGCCAAATGACAGACAGCAAAAACAAGAAAAACACACTTGAAATATCTCAAGGACTTTTTACACAGTAGATGTACCAACATGAACACATTTCGCTATGTCTCTATCCCCCTTTCTCTTTCTGTCCCTCTCTCTGCCTCTCTCACTCCCTCTCTCTCTCCCACTCCCTCTCTCTTTCTCACTCTCTCTCTCTCTTTCTGTCCCTCTCTCTACCTCTCTCACTCCCTCTCTCTCCCACTCCCTCTCTCTCTCTCTTTCTGTCCCTCTCTCTACCTCTCTCACTCCCTCTCTCTCTCCCACTCCCTCTCTCTTTCTCACTCTCTCTCTCTCTCTTTCTGTCCCTCTCTCTACTTCTCTCACTCCCTCTCTCTCTCCCACTCCCTCTCTCTCTCACTCTCTCTCTCTTTCTGTCCCTCTCTCTCTCTCTCTCTCTCTCTTGCTTGCCCTCTGTGACTCCCTGCATGTCAATCTCGCTGCGCTCCCGTAAACTTCCACCAGCCTGACATTCCGTCGGTCACGGCCACATGAAGCTGGAACGCTGGTCGGAACGTCGGTCGGAACGCCAGAAAGCCCTGTGGCTCGGAAGAGCTACGGCCGGCCTTACGTGCCTCTGTTAGTGTTGTGGACAGGGATAGCAACAGCCAAGGATGAAAGAACAAGGGAGCGAGAGAAAAAGATAGAGGGAATAAGAGAGAAAATGAAAGAGGGATGGAGTACATAACAGAGGGAAAGTGAGAGGGAGAGAGAGAGAGAGAGATTGAACAACAAAGAGAAGAGGAGTGGTGTCCTATAATGTCATGGGTAGCAGCTAGATAAGACACATCCTGACAGTCTCTGATGTATTCAGCTGACACCTCCATAATTCTCCACAGAGCAGTTTTCAGTCAGTTCCCGACACATCAGTGCACACACAGCACTGAGAAATGTAGCCTATCCAGCCAGGCCTCCGCCGTAGGGATATTCATCCTGGCTACAGCACACTGCAATGCATCAAAAGAAAAAATAAATCAGAGTGTGCAGGGTTTTTTAACGGCAAGGCTGAAAGTGGGGTTACTGTGAAAAGTATATATCTTGTCCCAAACATTGGGATTTTCCCCCCCTGGCTCACTGGCACCAAGCTATTTTCGATTACTTGACAAACAAATGGTTTATGCCTGTCATTTCTTGTCATTTTTTTTATGGCAGATTTGCCAGTAACAGCACAAGCTTCCCACTATAGATTTAACATGAACTCCTATAGGGGATGATCACTTGTGTCACTGCTGCCCACTATAGATTTAACATGAAGACCACTTGTTGATCATCTGCTTTACAGTATTTCCGTGTGGACGTATGTCGTTCAGGGTTACCGCAGTAACGCAATCGTCTAGTTGTGAAACTTTACGAGCGCCATCACTCACAGTTCTAAAGACAGACAGTGGCGGTGGCGAGGGTTCGCTGCTATATCGGGTTCAGGTCAATGTCTGTTTGTGGTCTCCAGGCAACCACAGGCCTATGCCCTGATTGGATTGTGTCATAGTTCATTTTTAATCACCCTCTACGTGTGCCGTCACTAGGGGAAGGGTACCGCTCCAAAGCTAATTCAAGATTAATGTCTTAATCCTGTTTCATGCTCGGATTACATATTCCTGCGTGGGATGTTGCCCTGTTTTTTGGAGTGTGTTTTGTGTGTGTGTGTGTGTGTGTGTGTGTGTGTGTGTGTTGGTGGATATTTCTTGTCACTCACGATCACGATCCAGAGGCACTGGGAGTTTGGCGGCCATTTTGAATGAGAGTGATGCTGAGACTCCTCACCACAGCTTACTAGAACATTCTTCTCCCACTCAGCCTTCACTTCCTGGACTGC
>NC_084997.1:28314921-28317421 GCF_963854185.1 Sardina pilchardus
CACATAATTATAAGGAACATTTTTGATCAGGAATTCGCTTGGTGAAAATGTCAAGTACAACCAGCAGGGGTTACGTAAGTCACCGAGCAACCACATGGACGTTTCTAACATGTCCGCCACCACCTACGCCCTCCTTTGCCGATGTGTTCCTGGAAGGCCACAGCGACTGGCGGACGATCGCTGTATCGTGTTTCACGCGACCCTGCCAGGGAGTGACAGAACGCAGCATCTGCTTGCACCTAATGAAGCTCAAAAAGCCTTCGCTTGCACAGCAAAAGGCTGCCCGCAAAATAAACGAGTCGTGATTACCTCGCCGCCGTCAGGCCCACTCCTAGCAGCAGCAGATGGAGCTGGATTTGATGTCATCCGATGACACGAAACCATGAAGGCCACTGGAAAAGCATCACACATTTTGGTGAATCAAAAGACAGCCTGGGGTGGGGGGGGAGGGGGGGGGGGGGTGAACTTTGGCCAATTTGGCACTCTGGCATATACCACAATTGAGGGGCTGTGGGGGGGGGTATTGGGGTGATTACACCTCTGGTCACCACCCAGAGTAAACAGCATGCTCATATAAGCTATCTATCTCACAGTGTAATGGACCCATCCGTGCGTGGCCGTGTATAACGACCCTGGGGGCAGCCATTAGGATCCGTGACACCGTATCGGATCGGAAGAGAGCTCGCCCTCTGCCACGGGGCAGCGTTGCCCCCCCCCCCACCCCAACCCCCCACCCCCCACTCAACTGCACCAGAGTGCCCAGGAGTCAGATAGCGGCAGCAGTGGCTCCCAGATTATCCGGCTATATTTAACCAGCCTAATATATACACCCCTCCATGGCCCACCGCGCTCATCTCCCATAAATACTCTCTTATCGGTCAGACACTTGGCCGGCGTCTGGGGCTATGACACGCCATGGGATGGCGTGGTGGGGGCATTACGCGGCCCGCACGGCACGGCTTCTCACATTAAAGCGGCCGCCGATAACGTTAGCCGGCCTCTCGAGGACACGATCAGGCGCCCTGACGGACCCCACGGCGGTGGAATGTTGAAACGGAATGCTGGGAATTGGAACAGATTATCGAAATGTTTGGCTGCGGAGTTGATTTGATGACTTGGCCTAGTTTTGCTGAGGATAGATCATCTTCACATTAGCTATGGGGTGAAGCTGTCAAATGACTAATATTTAAAATGTGAAAAAAAAAAAAATCTAGTCGGTTATGTTAATATCTTTCCCACCCCACAAATAGAGCTATCTGACGTGACATGCAGGGGCACATGGGCTTGATTGAAATATCTCCTGAACATACCTGAGGTGCCGACAGAATCCCACATGAAACCAGATAGGCTTCATGTTCTCAATATATCTCCGCACTATCGAATGACCTTTAAATAAACTTTAACCACCAGATACTAAATGTGCAATTCCGGCGCTCAAACCTCGATCACCAAAATACACATGACACAGTTTCCTACTAACACATTATCTCAAAAGAATTCTCTGAAATGTCAGAACTATAAAGCCCTTCCCATCTCCCATCCATATCATGTGACCTTTCTGATGGTAATGATGAATGATAAATGTTGAATTAAATTATAAGGAGTCATTTAGTCTCATGGCCATTAAAGGACATTATTGCATATCATGGACATGGTATGGTGTTGCATAAAGGAACACTGTAGACGTTTCAAAAGCTCTGGGTTAAAGGATTGTTTTCGAGGCAGACTGCACTCTCGGTGAACTCACTGATCGGTCTCTTTTTTCCTCTCTTTTCCTCTCTCTTGTTCTGTCTTTTTCCTCTCTTTTCCTCTCTGTCCCTCTCTTTTGTCTGTTCTTTCATCTGCAGACTCCAGGAGGAGATTCACCAGAAGGAGGAAGCTGAGAATAACCTCTCTGCCTTCAGAGCTGTGAGTCTCAATGCATGCACACAAACTCACACTCACACACACACACACACACACACACACACACACAAAACCAACACATTCACTCTTACACACACAAAAATTCGAAACTCACCCACGCGCACACAGACACACTTAGTCATACTCTTGCATCCGCATACAAACCCACACACAGACACAGACACCAGCACGCGCACACACACACACACACACACACACACACACACACACTCACATAGAGACACAAGACATACAGTACAGTACGTATACGTATTCACACATAAACACCCCTGAAAGTTCATCTCACCGTTCCCTAGGGACCTTTGACAATTGTATAGCAGCCCAGTAAAATCACTAGCAGTAGCGTTCTGAAACGGACTGAATAATCCATCTCACAGCAAAGAAACTCTGTTGAAGGTCTGAGCCCAGATAATACCCACACTCTGAGCCAAAGCTACAGTTATTCTTTGCTTGAAAGATGGCCTTCATCTGAAATGCTATCTAATTGTTCCGATGGCATTGCACAGACAGCTTGGAAGAAAACAACTTTTGTCAGAGACAGCGCTGAAATCGTAAAAACCTTTGTGGGTTTTTT
>NC_084997.1:28322421-28332421 GCF_963854185.1 Sardina pilchardus
CTCTCTCTCTCTTCTCTCTCTCTCTCTCTCTCTCTCTCTCTCTCTCTCTCTCCCCCGCCTCTCTCTCTCTCTCCACCTCTCTCTCTCCCCCCATCCCTCCCTCCTGCAGAATGAGTCTCTGATGAGGCAGATGCGTGACATGGAGGAGCGCATGGGCCGCGAGTCCTCAGGCTACCAGGACACCATCTCCCGCCTGGAGGGCGACATCGCCAAGATGAAGGACGACATGGCCCGCCACCTGCGCGAGTACCAGGACCTGCTCAACATCAAGATGGCCCTGGACGTGGAGATCGCCACCTACAGGAAGCTCCTGGAAGGAGAGGAGAGCAGGTGAGGGAGAGGGAGAGAGAGAGAGAGAGAGAGAGAGAGAGTTGATCACACTGCCATCAAAGAGACAGAGAGAGAGTCAGAGAGAGAGAGAGAGAGATGATCACACTGCCATCATAAGAAAGAGAGACAGAGAGAGAGAGGGAGAGAATGAGAGAGTGTGAGAGTGACAAAGAGAGAGAGATAGAGAAAGAGAGATATTGAGAGGAGAGAGAGAGAGTTACAGAGAGAGAAAGAGACAGAGTGGGAGAGAGAGAGATGATAGTGCATGTAGATGATAGTGACTAAGATGGTGTACCGCTACATCCTCCCAGTGCCACGTCAGTCACGCTGGCATCATGAGTGGCAGAGCTCGTACACTTCCGTCTGGGGAGAATGAGCACTATTCCACCTGGGCAGAAGAACTAGTACTCTTCCGTAGTGTTTGCTGTGCTTTGGTAGACACATGGGTGCTATTGTACAAATTAAACTAGTTTAAAACTGGCGGTTGGTTTGGATGTTGAGTTGATATTACTTCTTGAGAAGAGACTCTTTATTGATTCTGGTTGCTTCTCTCTCTTACAGGATCACTCTTCCAGCACAGTCATTCGCCGCTATGGGCTTCAGAGGTCAGTCAACACGACTTAAACACACACACACAGACACACACACACACACACACTCCTCAAACACACACACACACACACACACACACACACACACACACACATTCCTCAAACACACACACACACACACACGCACACACACACACACATGCACACAAGCATGACATTATGGAGCAGTGAATATAGTAGTATATTCTTGCACCACTAGGGGGAGCAAAGCTACTATGCTGCTCTTGTCGGTTCTTGTGAAGAAAACGGCCTCTGCACTAGATCACAACTGTTACTGACTACAACATCGCATACCATTTTAATAACACTGTGCTCCTAACTTCCTGATGGTTTTGTGGAGGATGATGATTGGGCAGATGTGTTGCCATGGCACGATGACTCATAGACGCTTGGAACTGTGTTACTATAGAGACCAGCCCGGAGCAGCTGCAGCAGTCGAAGCAGCATGGCCGCTCGTCTGAGGTCCACTCCAAGAAGACCGTTCTGATCAAGACCATCGAGACACGCGACGGCGAGGTGAGAACACCACTGCATTAACTGTCACACACACACACACACACACACACACACACACACACACACACACACACACACACACACACTCACACACATAACTCCAATACCTACACAGATAAGGACCAACTTAAATGTTAACACATGTACATGTGTGCACACACACACACACACACCCATACACACACACACACACACACACACACACACACACACACACACACACAACCAGCTTATGTAAATGTATACACAGTCATACACACATATTGTACATATTTGCACATACTTGCAATATGCAATAATAATAATAATAATCATAATAAGCCTGATTTGTACCGTATAGCACATTTCATACACAGAACGGCGCTCATGTTGCTTTACAGTACAGTACATTTGGAGCACTTAACACAATAATAGAGAAAAAAGAAAAATAATAATGCAAACAAACAAACCAACAAAACAGTAATGTAATGTAACACAGAGCTTTTGCCATTTCAGTTTTACCTATAGTCAAGTGCCCACACACACACACACACACACACACACACACGCATACACACAAGGACACACACTCTTTCTCCTAATGGCGGTAATGACAAATCCCTTCCCCCTGCTGCGATGGTAATTTAATTCCTGTCTCCATTTCACTTCATTTCATTAGCCATCTCCCACTTTAAAACACATTAGAGCGCGTGGTAACAAAACATCCCACACCTCCATTACGGCCCATTAAACATCCTCCTCTCCTCCTCCTCCTCCTCCTCCTCCTCCTCCTCCTCCTCCTCTTCCTCATCCTCCTCCTCTTCCTCCTCTCCCTGCGTCTCCACACAGATCAGAACCTCTAGGGAGGGTGTGAGCGTGAACGCAGAGTGTGTAAGTTCAAGAGGGGTTTCTTGCTGTTAGCATGATGCTAACCCCTGTCCACTCCTGTCCCTGCTGCTCTCGCACTTTTGTCCCCTCTGACCTCACCCCCCCCCCCCCCCCCACACACACACCTCCTCCATTATGGCTCAAGATCACAGCCAGTTGCAGTATTTGTGGCTCAAGTTAACCTCAAACCTGCCTTCATAGGACTGATATAACCTCGTTGGAGCCATGTTGTGGCAAAATGGTCTGTCCTTTCATCGTTACGTTAGTTATCATGGTATCATGGTTTATCATTGTCATGGTTGATATCAATTGATATAACGGTGTCATGCTATCATTGTGAGTAACTGTCATCTCAGAGCTGCAGATGCGTTAAATGCGTCATGGCGATTACCATTTCTGATGACATGATAATGTTATATCACTGAAGAAAGACTGACTGTCATAACTACGCATAACAGTATGTTGTTATGCGTGGTTAGTTATGACAGTCAGTCTTCAGTGACAGTCTTCATGGCTGTGACATGCCTCAGGCATGTTATTTCATCTGATGATGATACAGGCTTCTAGTTAACTGCTGCCATAAATCCTTACGCCGTGATGGAGAGACTAGCTAGAGAACACTTCACCAAAATGGCAGACATTTTATACAGTGCCATTTCTTTTTTCACTTTATGTTATTGAATGTGCTCCAAGCTGACGCGGCGAGGCTGTTCAGGCTCATGCTCAAGACCTGTGCCGTCCCTGGGTCCTTGGGTTGCGAACTATCATGTCAGTAAATGGCTCACAGTTGAGCGAGCCGACCTTGTGAAATCTAAGTGTAGTAGTTAATTTCTTTTTGTGTGAGAGTGTGAGAGTTTGTGATGGCAGCCATTCTGAACGGCCTTGAGACACTTGAACAGCCTTCACTTACAGAGAGAGAGAGCTGCGAGTCCTCCCTAAACAGAATGTTCTGGAGGGATTCTGGCCGGAGCCTCTTCAGCAAGATAAGTCGAGCGGAGACGAGCTGAGCGTTGCTGGAATCACGCGTTCATACTTCACGCTTATCCAGTCAGGGCCAAAGGCGATCTCTCCCTCTCACTTATTTTCTCTCTGCACTCTCTCTCTCTCTCTCTCTCTCTCTCTCTCTCTCTTTTCACCTCCCTCACTTGCCCAGACTGTCTCAGTCTCCACCACTCTCACCTCACCTCACCTGCCCTGATTTGGCCTCCGCTCGCCGTTCTGGCAGAGGTGAAGTAATTACCTGCTACCTGCGCCCCCCCCCACCTGCAGTGCTCGTTCTCTTGCCCCTCACACCTGACACAGTCTCACAGCCGTGCTGCCCGAGGCTGAAGCATTGCTCCGCTGCTGTACAGTTGATTAACACTGTCTTCTCTTTTCTCCCTCTCCTCATCTCTCTCTCTCTCTCTCTCTCTCTCTCTCTCTCTTTCTCTCACCTCTCCTTCTCTCTCTCACTCACTCACTTGCTCTAAATCTCTGTCACGGTTTCTTTCTTTTCTTGCCAACTTTCCACACTCTCTCATGTCTGTCTGTCTGTCTATCATTCTTTCTGTCTGTCTTTTTTCCTCAATCTTCACTTTGCTCCTCCAATCTACCTTTCGTTTCTATCAATCTACCTCTCTATTTTTCTCTTTTCTGCCTTTCTTTCTCTCTATTTTTCTTTTCTCTCTCTCCTCTTTGCTCCTCCAATCTACCTTTCATTCCTATCAATCTACCTCTCTATTTTTCTCTCTCCCTCTCCCTCTCTCTCTCCCTCTCTCTCTCTCTCTCCCTCCCAGGTCGTGAGTGAGTCCACACAGCACCAACAGGATGTGATGTAAGAGGCAGCGCGAGGACTCTTCACGTTAATTAAAGCCGCCAGAACAAACCCAATGAGATAATGGACCGTTCCATTGACACAGAGAGGCCTTCAGTTTTATTGAACGTAAAAAAAAGGAGAACTATTGTTTTTTTTTGTAAAGCACACATGCTCTCTGATAGGCTTGACCACCCCCTCTCCCTCCACCGCTTTTCAAAACACACACGAGTGAAACGGAGAGAGTGAGCGAGCGAGCGTGAAAGTGAAGAAAAGATGGACTGATGAATGAGAAGAAAGGCAAAAACCTGTGCATGCATCACTGGAGGGAAACAGTTGAATGTGAGGTGTTCAATCTCCAAGGTGTTTTAGTGTGTGTGTGGATGTGTGTGTGTGTGTGTGTGTGTGTGTGTGTGGTCACTTGAGATGGGGGAGAATCCAGGGGAGACATTGGGTCAAGGTCTGTCTGAATGTGTAGCACTTTCTGTCACGATAACTTAACAGAATAAATCTTTCAGTGTTCATCACCGAACCTTGAGTCAGAGTTTTATTTTGCTCATTATTCTCTTGAAGAGAAGCGATATGGACAAGAATTTCAGATGGTGGAGGAGAAGTCATTACTCCAGAATAAACACACACACAAGCCAAGTCATAAACACGAGTGAAATCTCACTGGAAAGCCAATAGTGTGTGAGTGTATTACAACTATCATCTCCAACATGCTCTCTCTCTAACTCTCTCTCTCTCACACACACACACACACACACGCACAAATACACACACACACACACACACACACACACACACACACACACACACACACAAACACACGCACACACACACACCCACAGCACTCTGATATCCTGCTGATGGAGTATCACATAGAGGAGCTTTTAATCGCACCACCATCATCATCACTTGCACTACTATCACATTCCCATACTCACAGTATTTCTCTCTCTCTCTTTCTCTCTCTCTTTCTCTCTCTCTCTTTCTCTCTCTCTTTCTCTCTCTCAAATTTCAGTTCAATTCAATTCATTAGAGCTTTATTGGCATAGCAAAAAACACTTTGTATTGCCAAGGCATTTATAATTGCTCTACTAGTGTTTTGAATATTATACATACATTACAAATAAACAGACTCACATACTGTACACACACAGACACACACATACACACACACACAAACATACAAATACAAACAGACATGCACGCGCACGCACGCACGCACGCACGCACGCACACACACACACACACACACACACACACACACACGTGTTGTTAAACAGTACATGTCAGTCCAGTAAATGAGTTGCCAGACAGCACTCCATCTCCCAAGTGCGCCTTTGTTGTTGTTTGTAAAGAGACGTTCTCGTCTGAAGGAGCCATAAATATTTCACCAGTCGTCCTCTCTTCCTGCAGTCTGCTCCACTTCCTCCACTTCCTCTCTGTGCTGAAGTTTTTATGCTTGGGGCCTCTGAGCATTTGGAGAGGTGATAGTTGTATAAAAATGTTGTATTACATGTAATTAGTAAGCATTAATATGGCTATGGTTATGGTATTTAACATATTTGTTTTTGTGTCCAAAACGACATACAAATAACGATACAATAGTTTTAGTTGTAGTAAGAAACAAACAAAAAAAAAACAGTTGGAGACACAGATGGGAGGAAACAATAGTCTGTCATACTGACCCAGTAATGATGTGTTTGCTTGTTTGTGTGTGCGTGTGAGTGTGTGTGTGTGTGTGTGTGTGTGTGTGTGTAATGAGGGAAAGGAGATTTCTGAATTGCCCAGTAAGCTCCACCTCAGCGTCCTACTTCTGCACCCAACTGTCAACCCCCCAGGGGTTCAAACCATAATAACATATGTGCGGCAGCCCCCCCTCCACACACTCACACACACACACACATACACAGAGAGAGAAACACACACACACACACACACACACACACACACACAATCTCATCATCCTCCCCCTTTTCTCATTTTCCTCATCCTTCCTTCCTCTGCTTTGTTTTTCTCTTCCCTCTTGTTCTTTATTCATCATCACATCCTCTCTTCCCTTCGGTTTGCCCTCACCCTCTATCAACTCTCCCATTTCATCTTGCGTGCTATCTTTTCTCTCCTTTTTCCAATTCCACATCCTTCATCCCTTTCTCTTTTCTCCTCCTCTCTTCTTCGTCATCCATCCATCTTCTCATGTCTCCTCCCCCCCCATGTTGTCTGTCTTCAAATATATTGCACATTGTTTTCTGTCTTTATATATCATACAGTATACTGTATGCTTGTCCACTCCCTGTCTATGCTTGTCACTTTTTATTCAAACAAACAAAAATCCTCAATGTACACACACACACACACACACACACACACACACACACACACACACACACACACACACACGCACGCACACGCACACACACACACACACACAAACACACACACACTCCTGGGCCAATCACTGTGCTGCGTACTGATCCCCTGCATCCAATCAGCATGACATCTTACTACCGTGTCCTTTAATCAGCACTTATTCCCATCCTCTCCTCTGCACTGGGAGATCCTGTGACCCACATATACAGCCATGCATGTGTGCTAAATGTTCTCCTGGAACAGGAAGTGCTAGTGGGAGATTTAGATGCCACCAAAAGATGCTGATATGAAACCGTGTCTGGGCCTCATCCGTTCCAGTCACTTCTCATTCCCATCACGTCTCATCACCGAGTCCTGCAGAGACATGCAGGCTCCAGCCACAATATGTATGTATACAGAAAGGCACTGTAATCACATCTGTTGACTGTGAGGCTCCTTTGGGGCTAAAGGGTCATAAAGACAATGTGATAACCTGCCTACAATCCACGACCAGGCAGAGACGCGGGGCCTGGACAGGCTGTGGGGTTGGTAGAGATACAGTAGGGTAGAGCCCTGAGCTCACAGGGGGCCCAGAACAATAACCAACATCAGTGTTTCTTTTCTTATCATTATTACCTCCGCCAAGGAGGTTATGTTTATATCGGGTTTGTTGGTTTGTTTGTTGATTTGTTTGTTGGTTTGTTTGTTTGTTTGTCTGTCTGTCTGTTTGTTCGCAAAATAGCTCAAAAGGTTATGGATGGATTTCGATTACATTTTCAGGGAAGGTCTGAAATGACCCAAGGAAGATCTGTATCACCGGTTATGTGTTCGCTTGGCGGAGGTTTACGCTCTCTGAGTGCTTTTGTAGTTAATAATTGTAATAATTGTTTTATCATTATTCCCTACTCTCTTGGAAAAAGTGCTATACAGAACCAAAAAACAATGCTTCATACTGTACATGGCACCCCTAGATTGTTCTTAAAACCATTTTGAAGGGTCCATCAAAGGACTGCATGGTGCTAGAACACCTGCATGGTTCTATATAGCACCCCAAGAACCCTTTAAGTGTACATTTCCTGCGTTCCGTACGTTTGCACAAAGGAATGGCTACCATAGGTTACTTTCGCTCTTAGAATTGTAGGCTTCCTGGTTCCTGGAGCTTGACGTCAGAGAACAATAACTGCACGTGTGAATGTGGTCAATGAGCGTTGCCATTAGGGGTAAGTCACATTAGGTTTACACATTTCAAAGAAGGGCTGAGCATTTCTAACTACATGTATACCCCAGTACACGGGCCTCGGGATCTGCGTCTAACCATAGTCAGCAGGTACAGGTACCTTTTCAGCAGTCATTTTGTTTTTTTACATACATTTCCCTCCCAATGCCATAGCATTATGGGGTTTAGCCTCCTAAAAGAGCCTCCAGTTTCCTTCATGAACAGCAAAAAAAACTAAAGCAAAAGAGCAGCAACAGTAGAATGACACTTGAAGTATTGCAGTTATTTCTTTGTAAGGGAGTCACCCTTTGAGGGGCACCAGACGGTATTGTGTGTGGTAGGTTATGGCCTTCCTGTCTAGAAATGTTATTTGTTATTTGGCTTTTCCATTCCAACTGTAATTCTAGACAACCCCTCCTTTGTCTTCTCTCTGAAGGGCAGCACTTCACCAGCTCTAAGGGAGCACTCTCACTATACCTTCTGTACCGTATTCGAGTATGTTTGACCTCCAAAGTCTGTTTCATTTGACCGGTTTGATCGCTCTGTACCGTGCAGGCACAGTACGCTTACCCATGCCCGGGTCCACTTGAGGAGGTACGGTTGGGCTTTAAAGAACCCTTATGGGTTCCTTTGATGTACCCCACTGATGTACCCCACAAGAACCATGTAGGGGTGCCATACATGAAGCATGTAATAAAACCATTTTTGGTTCTTTATAGCATTTTTTTTCCCGAAGAGTGTACTCCGACACAGTACAAGTGAACTATGCCCAATGTGAGTACGTCCTAAGACAGACCTAGGCCTGATTAATGTGACTGGCTGAGGGGGTAAGAGTGGCTCAAATCAGGAAGCACACAGTGCATACACAGATGGTAATGTACAGTATCAATTAACAACACCACCATACCCCCACAGCACAGCACAATACTGTGTTCTTTTCAGAGGAAGACAGTGGTCGTCTTTGCAATTAGAACACAAGCAGGGTGAGGGAAATGTGCTCAAGTCAAAACCGAACAAATAGGCAGCACAACAGGAGCTGCAGTAAGCATGATTAAATTCTGAATTAAAACATTTCTCATTATTAATTTCATCTGTCCCTCCATCTCTATCTCTGCACGCCCGCCTGTCTTTTCTCTCTCTCTATCATTCTTTCTCTATCTCTCTTTCTATGCCCCCCCAGCTTCAAATGTCTTTCCCATTTTGTCCTTCCTCCATTCTTTCACACTCTCTCATTCTGATTCTCACCATCATGCTCCATTCGCAGCCATTCAATTTCAAAAACAAAGGAAGTAATGTGTTATCTGTGGTTTTAATCTTTTATTCTTACCCCCTCTCTTTTATACCCCCTCTTCCCTCTCTCTCTTTTATACCCCCTCTCTCTTTCTCTCTCTTTTAAAACCCTTTTCTCCCTCTCTCTCTCTCTCTCTCTCTCTCTCTCTATCCCTCTCTCTCTCTCTGTCGTGGATGAGAGGGCAGCGGCAGGACTCCAATCTCCCAGCCTCCCGCAGGGCCGTCCTCTTGATTAATGGGAGTTTGTAGAACAGGGGGCGGAAATTGGAGACATGTAATCATTCTGAAACTAGCCCAAGCTATCACCCTCCTATTGTTTGTGTGTGTGTGTGTGTGTGTGTGTGTGTGTGTGTGATTGAAATAGCATTTCCATGTGTTAAATTGACAGCCATCCAACATAAGTCACAAATGCATGGAAATGTCACAATCTGATGAGATTTTGCGTTCGAAAATACTGCCTAACAAATTCACACACTCAACGGACACAGACACACACACACACACACCCCTGGCTGCCATTTCTCCTGGTATTATAGTATAGTCCTAAATGAAACCGTTCTGCTAGTGCCCCTCAGCCTAATCCCGATCCCTACTCCAATATAAATGGATTCTTTGCCCCAGGGTAAGAGTGTACAATACATATTGTCTACCATAATGCCTGAATTGCAGTTTTAATGATGTGCAAGCTGACGTTATCGAGTAGCGTTTTTTTATTTTGAACCTATTGCAAGTTTGGGACAAGGACACTGCTGGCTCAGCATGCAGGACATACCCTGGCTAAAGTCAAATTACACCAGGTGCTTTCACATCATGGAACTGCTAACCAACAGGAAAGAAAAACAAAAAGTTAACAATCGGAAAATGTCAGGAATTTAGCACAGAAGCATCATGTGTCATGAGATGAGAGGAAACATGGGTGTTTTCCCATTCATTTGAGGAAGTTTATAATCGATTGCGGACATGCACTGACAGCTACAGACACAAAGGACTTTGCGTAGTTACTTGCACTTTCTTAAGTCTGAG
>NC_084997.1:28337421-28339921 GCF_963854185.1 Sardina pilchardus
AGCCATTTTAGCTTGTTCGATTTGAGCTCATGGACGTCAGCCATCTTGTTTGATTTCTCTCCAACCACTGTCATGTTGCTTGATGTGCAGATCTTTTTTTTTCTCTCAGTGGTTTCAGCCAGCTTGTTCGTCACCGTGCATACTTTAGGCCGATGCAGTCGGCCATTTTGTCTAGGTGAAGGATCCTCCATCCTACCGTGTGGCTTCACCGTCTCAAACATGGCCGCCTCCAGTGCCCCAAACAGGAGCAGGTCTACACTTTTGAGTTTTGAGTTCACAAACTTCAGGTTGGGTATGATAGCAGAGGGGTACGTTTGGGGAACGTTTGGGAGAAGGGGAGCGGGCAGTTAGGTCACTTTTTAGGGATTGCAGAAAAAAAATGTTGTTTAGGGGTGGAGCGGGTCACACTCGTACGGTGGGTCCGTCGGCCACGGCGGCGGCTGAGGTCAGGGGGACCTGGGAGCCGTAGTCATAGTCCAGATCCACGATGTGGTGGGACCCCCCGACCATACGGCCATGGGAGTAGCCCCGCCGGTCCCCCTGCCTGTCCCGGAAACTCTGGATGTAGCTCTGAAGGGAGCAGGAAAGGGAGAGAGAGAGAGAGAGAGAGAGAGAGAGAGAGAGAGAGAGAGAGAGAGAGGGAGTTACAAGTGAGATCATTTGCCTTCTCTCCACACATCTTCATATTATACAGTATATGAATTTCATATGTTCTTCATATTGTTTTTTCTACTATACAGTATAGAATGACTGACTTGCCATTAAGAACCATAGTCCTTAAATAACTATGCCAACACACACACACACACACACACACACACACACACACACACACACACACACACATACTGTACACACACACACACACACACACACACACACACACACACACACACACACACACACACAGTCTTACCGGCGAGAGCACATCTCCATCAAAGCGGCGTATGGGGTTGGGCTTGCGTCTGTAGGTGGGGTCGGGGTGGGGGGTGGACTTCTGTGAGCGTGAGGTGTGGGGCTGGCTGTGGCTGTGATGGGGCTGGTACTGATGCTGCGGTTGCTGGGGATGGGGATGCTGCTGCGGATGCTGCTGCTGGTGCTGATGCTGACTCTGGCGCGGGTGACTCTGGCTCTGACCCTGGCTGTGGTGCTGATGCTGGGACCTCTTCTGCTTGGGATGCTGACTGGGATGCGGTTGCTGTGGATACGGATGCTGCTGCTGCTGCTGCTGGTTCTGGTGCTGGTGGTGGTGGCTCTGCTGGGACGAGGGCTTCTGCTGATGGTGGTTCTGGCTGCTGTGGTGGCTCTGAGGCTGGTGTTTGGGCTGCTGCTGCTGCTGTTGCGATGGCGGCGGCTGTTTCTTCTTCTTCTTCTTCTTGTTGCACTCCTTCCTCTCCTCCCTCTGGCGGATCTTCATCAGCTGCACACGCCGCTGCTGGTGGCTAATGAACACTTCAGAGAGGAAAGGAGGGATGGCAGAGAGACGGAGGGAGGGAGGGAGGGAGGGAGAGAGAGATGGAGAGATGCAGAGAGAGGGAGGGAGAGTGAGGGAGTGAGATAGAAGGGAGAGGCAGAGAGATAAATAGAAGAAGAGATGGAGTGAGATAGAAGGAAGGAGAGATAGAGAGAGATGGTGGGTGATAGAGAAGGAGGAAAAAGCAAAAGATGGAGAGAGGGAAGAAGGGAGAGATGGTAGAGAAGAGGAGAGGTTATAAAGGAAATATGAAGAAGAGATACGCAGAGATATAATAAAGATAGATAGATAGATAGAAAGATAGATAGATAGATAAATAGATGGATAGATAGATAGATAGATAGATAGATAAATAAATAGATAGATAGATGGATAGATAGATAGAAAGGCAGAGGGAGGGTGTGAAGGTTAGAATGATAAAAGAGAGATTGAGGGAGAGGAAGAGGGTGTGACAGCGTGTGACAGAGAGAGAGAGAGAGAGAAAGAAACAGCAGGGACAAAGTGTGCGTTAGCCGATCAGTCATGCTTTGTTTTGTTTACCAACACAAACGCAAGCATCAGCAGCCATTCAGTCTCTCCCCTGCAATCACGTCCTTAAGAGGAAGTGACATCGTCTCTGAGGATCTCACGGCAAGCCGCACCGCAGAGAGTAATACCCTTTAGACAGCCCACTGCAGCGCACGCACGCACCGCTAACCGTGACAAGTGTTGACGCATGATAAGCTACTTCAAATGACTAGCTAATTCCCTCTCTCTCTCTCTCTCTCTCTCTCTCTCGCTCACCCACTTTCCCTGTTTGTACATGTACTGTATCTCTCAGTCACTCTCACTTTCTCTCCCTTTCTCTCTCTCTCTCTCTCTATGTCAATCTTCCTCTCTCTCCCTCTCTCTCATGCCCACTTTTCCTGTTGGTATCTCTTTGTCACTCACTCTCTCCCTTTCTCTCTCGCTACTGTATGTCAATCTTCCTCTCTCTCTGTCTCTCTTTCTCTCTCCGTCAATCTTTTCTTTTTCTCCCTCTCCTTT
>NC_084997.1:28347421-28349921 GCF_963854185.1 Sardina pilchardus
GCAGTACCATGCGGAAGTATTTAGCAAGTGGTCCTTCTCCCCTTATTAGACATTCTCTGCCGTCAGTGTGGAAGTAGCCCTCGGCTGTAAACTTCAACTGAATGCTCGCAGTTTTCCCATTCTCTCTCCATGGGTCATGAGAAACGATGTCTATAGCTTTGTGCAATGGTCAGAAGCAATGACATCATTTCCCTTGACCCCATGACCCCTGCGACATCACATCCTCCTCCTCTCTCCTCACCTTCGGTGTGGGAGTATCCCTCGGCGGTGACCTTCCACTGGATCAGCACGCCCAGCAGCGCCAGCGTGGGCCAGATGCCCATGATGACCCAGGTGAACCAGCAGACGTGGCGCGGCGCCAGCTTCACCCGCTCGTACACGTGGCGCACCAGCGCCAGCATCTCCACGAAGTAGTCGACGGTGACGGTGATGACGGCGGCGCCGAAGGTGGCGGTGGACAGCGTGACGAAGCAGCGCTGCCACTGGAGCGTGAGCACCGCGAACAGCATCCCCGAGCCCAGCAGCACGCCCAGGGGCAGCCACATGGTGCGCGGCTGGTAGAACTCCTCCAGAACCTGGCAACCACACAACAAGAGGAGGGCATGGTTACTGATAAACACCAGAACCTGGCTACCACACAAGGCATGGTTACTGATAAACAGCAGAACCTGGCAACCACACAACAAGAAGAAGAGGACATGGTTACTGATAGACAGCAGAACCTGGCAACCACACAAGAAGAAGAGGGCACAGTTACTGATAAACAGCAGAACCTGGCAACCATACAAGAAGAAGAGGGCACGGTTCCAAGCAGAACTTGGCAACCAGGTATCAATGAAGGCATGGTTACTGATGAGTATCAGAACCTGGCAACCCTTATAAATACAAATGCATGGTCGCTGAACCTGGAAACCTCCGTAAATAAATAACATCAGAAGTTTGGCAAGTGTACACAAAACAAGTTACAAAACACTTATTCTTTTCATGGAGAGAAAAACAAATCACCCAAAGTGATTTTCAAATTCCATTAGATTAGATTAGATTCAACTTTATTGTCATTGTGCAGAGTACAAGTACAGAGACAACGAAATGCAGCTTGCCTCTAACCAGGAGTGCAAAAAGGCAGAAAAGACTGAAGGAAATACAGATAAGTTGTTTAAAAATCCAGCGAGGCCACATTTATCATGGATCAGACTCCATGTAACGTCATCTGCAGCCTTACAAGAGCAAACTTAGGGTGCCTCTCATTTAGAGTTTATACGTCCTCCCTCGCTCCTCGGGCCTCGATCCTCACTGATCTACATAAACTAAAGAAAGATAGACGAAAGGATAGACTATCCCATTGTTGCCGCCCCATCATTCTTTATGTAGATCAGTGAGGATCGAGGCCCGAGGAGCGAGGGAGGACGTATAAACGCTGAATGAGAGGCACCTAGAGAAAACAAACAAAACAAGAAGAAATCAAAACAGGAAGTACAGTAGGAACAGGAAGTCCCGCCCTGCTCTCTTACTCACCACCAATGACGCGAGCGCCACCAGCAGGCCGAGCAGCAGGCCCACCATGAAGAGGCCGACGCTGCGCACCAGCATGGTGACCAGGCCGCACAGCGTGCCGATGCCCAGCCCGATGCCCACCGACGCCTCCACGCTCAGCTGCGTGTCCAGCACGCGCTCTTTGTAGCACAGCATGAAGATGATCACCGAGCCGAACATCAGGCCCGTCAGGAACATCACCGCCTTGAAGCAGCGGTAGCCTAGCAGAGAGGAGAGAGAGAGGAGAGAGAGGAGGGGTGGGGGTTAGTGTGGGTATACTGTAGGAACATCACCGCCTTGAAGCAGCGGTAGCCTAGCAGAGAGGAGAGAGAGAGAGAGAGGAGGGGTGGGGGTTAGTGTGGGTATACTGTAGGAACATCACCGCCTTGAAGCAGCGGTAGCCTAGCAGAGAGGAGAGAGAGAGAGAGAGGAGGGGTGGGGGTTAGTGTGGGTATAGGAACATCACCGCCTTGAAGCAGCGGTAGCCAAGCAGAGAGAGTGAGATGAGGGGTGGGGGTTAGTGTGGGTATAGGAACATCACCACCTTGAAGCAGCGGTAGCCTATCAGAGACGAGATAGGAGGGGTGGGGGTTAGTGTGGGTATAGGAACATTACCGCCTTGAAGCAGCGGTAGCCTATCAGAGACGAGATAGGAGGGGTGGGGGTTAGTGTGGGTATAGGAACATTACCGCCTTGAAGCAGCGGTAGCCTATCAGAGACGAGATAGGAGGGGTGGGGGTTAGTGTGGGTATAGGAACATTACCGCCTTGAAGCAGCGGTAGCCTAGCAGAGAGAGTGAGATGAGGGGTGGGGGTTAGTGTGGGTATAGGAACATCACTTTTTCGAGGCTATTTCCTCGTTATGGGACTTTTGGAACTATTTACAGACAATCTCTTGGTCAGTAGTCAATGAGTTAATTGATTATATCTTCCAGCATCCAGAAGTACATCCCACCGTCCTGCGATTC
>NC_084997.1:28357421-28362421 GCF_963854185.1 Sardina pilchardus
GTTTTTCCTGATCGCTTTAATGCTTGTTTCAACTCTGACATAACGTTTTCAAAACAGTTAACACACATGTCAAAAGCACTCAGGCCAAAATGACACATTTTGCTTGCAAAAGGCTGTTACTCTCTCAAAGCACTTAAAATATGCTGCACAAACAACATCCTGTCGTGAAATCACTGTGTGATTTCAGTCAATCATTATACACTGGACAACAAAATACAAAATATAATTCTCAAAATGAATGTTTGTTCCATTTCGTCCTCATTGTTCTGATATCAGCCTGTAATCAACTGTGAAAATACAAAAGGTACTGAATAAAGAATATTTGTATTTCTTTCACACAGGTGTATCAGAGATTCAGACTTATGCAAGGAATCTCTACCACCTGTGAAAAGATGTTTTCTTTTTGTTTAGCACGGGGAGACTGAGTTTGGGGTCTTTGAATGGCATCTGTGCGCAAAAGAAATGTAAAGACCAAGTGGATCATAGTTTCTTTCAGCAGGTTAAAGCAATGGAGCAAAAACTGTAATACCCCCTCCTGTGGCTAACACCCAACCTAAGGCACCTCACTAAACCAGAAGAGAATATCACACTGTGAGCGAATGTGCTACAACATTAGCCTCTGGCTAAGATAGACCTCCTCTTTAGCCCCTCTGCTAAGGGAGGGCTTAGCTTAGCTTAGCTTAGCTTAGCTTAGCACCGAGGGCCAAACACACACCGCATGGGGTGCTGCTGAGGTTACACACTGATTAGAGCGCTGGCGGGTCGGAGCGAGGTGACCCTGGCGTAAATCTGGACCTGATCTGCCATTGACACTGGAACAGGTGTCGACCTGAGACCAGAGGGGGGGAGAGAGAGAGAGAGAGAGAGAGAGAGAGCGAGAGAGAGAGAGAGAGAGAGAGAGAGAGAGAGAGAGAGAGCTGGCAATAAACACTGGGAAGATCCAGTAGGCCTACTGACACAACAGAGATCCGGTACCACCTGCACTATAGAGATGTCAGTACTGACAAAACCAGACCTGATGCTGAAATGGCCATGTTCCGTTTGCTTCGAGTTCACTGTGAATGTCTGTGAAATGCTCAGCAACAATAAGATGACATAAAAAAAAATGTACAGTGGTCTCTTAAGTTTTTACCAAAGCTGTAGCGTATATATCAGCAGTATAAAATACACAAGCAGTGTATGTGGCAGTACTCAGCGAACAAACATGGACGCCAGACGAAGAGTTACTGTCTAAATGGAACAATTTGGAATGTTTACACACAAAAAAGCTCAAATGACAAGGTTCAAAGGATATGTGAACGCCTCGAGCGCTCAGCTCTTGTTTTTCCAATCTGAACACCTCAGCTCTTCAACTGTCAGTGGAACTGATCAGACCTGCCTTGTGTGTGATGTGTGTTTCTGTGATCTATGTTAATTGCTGCTGCAACACTGGTGCAATTTCCATTTGGGAATAATTCACGTAACCTACCTACCTGCCAACCTATCCATCTATCTGACAATGGAACAAGGGTTGGGGTAGAACAATGGGGGGGTAGAATGAAAGGATGGAAGGAGAGAGAGAACCGAGTTCCGATAGAACATGGTGGTTCTGCAAACGGACTCTGCACATCTGTCCGTGACCATGCAGGGACGTCATCAATCAGAATCAGCTTTATTGGCCAGGTTTGCGTAAAAGAAACAAGGAATTTGACTCCGGTTAACTTTGCTCTCAAAGTACAACATTAAAACAGATGAATAGACACTATGGGTGGGACAGTGTAATGCAACTGTCCAGAGGGGGAATGCGGCTGGCAATGTCCACTTCCTTGTTGTTCCTGTCAAGGTTGCCATGGTGCTGGACACCTCAACAGGCACACGCATGATCTCCACAGAGATGTCACGTCTTGAGTTCCATTCCAACCAATCACACATCAGAGACAACTGATCAATCCACTGTGGGGAGAAGATTTCGTTTCTTTTCAGATTGTATTAAAAAAAAAAAAATGTAATAGTATAAAAGCCACAATCATGTCTTTCAGTCTGACCGAACGAGATCTGTTCTACGACTGCTGTGCTGTCATCACGATAAGCAGAAGAGACAAGCTGTAGAGTAAGAGGAGGAGGAAGAGGAAGAGGAGGAGGAAGAGGAAGAGGAAGAGGCGTAGACAGGTGGGACTGACGCAGTGGTGGAGGAGTGGTGGAGCACTCTAGCAGACTACGTGGTGATGGGGGAAGATATCTCCATCTTCATCTGAGGGTGTTGGTGTGTGTGTGAGTATGTGCAAGGGGGAGCTTGTATCTGTGTGTGTGTGTGTGTGTGTGTGTATTCGTGTACGTGTATGCGCGCGCGTGTGTGTGTTTGTGTGTGCGTGCGTGTGGTGCATGAAACTGACTGGGTCATTGCACCAGGACAAACCAAAGCGAGGTTCCTGATGCTACCTCAAGAGTCTCAATCGACCTGAAAGCACAAATGCAGTGAGACGTACCGCCACGCTACACTAGACATGTAACTGCTGCAGAAATTAGCTTCCACTGTTATCATGGAACTGGCTACACCAGACGAGATAGCAGCATGTGCATTGGAAAAATTAGCCTTTTTTTTTTTTTTTAAGAAATGTTATTCTCGAAATGGAGCACTTCAGTTGCGGATCTGGTGAAGTCAGGCTGTTAGAAGTAAGACGTTAAAAGCTTAAACTTTAATCTTTGAGTTACAAACCCGCTTGATTTGCTTCATAGACGAGCTTTGTGTTTCAAAGCTAAAATCTGCACACAGGGAAACAACTAGTAAATGAGAGCATTAGCGTCATTACACATGATAACACCATCATTTCGATTTTTATGCTTCTTAATATAAAGCTAATTAAAATGATTTGCAAGTTCATACATTAAAAAATCCTTTTATGCTACAGTATGTCTCAATAGACTATTGGTGTTCTAATATTCATTCATTTTCCATTGAAAATTACAGTCTAAAAGATGCAATTTAGTCATAATTAAGTTTACATTGAAAACTACAGTCTTAAACAGGCGTAGTAGGAGTTATAAATCTAGGGTATGAAATTGGCAATCAGCAGTCATTATGTGTCCATTAAAATCTATGGCCTGAAATAGGTATCCCAACCGTCATTATGTGCCCATTAAAATCTATGGGCTGAAAAAGGTATCCTAGCCGCCATTATGCTTCCAGCTGGCGTTTCCACTGCTCCCCCCAGCAATCTAGCAGTCCTCCGGACCTGCAACACCCTCATACCAAGTCCCCAGTGAGTTCTAACTGTCACACTTTTCAAGGGTGTGTGTGTGTGTGTGTGTGTGTGTGTGTGTGCGCACGCATCTGTGTGTGTGTGTGTGTGTGTGTGTGTGTGTGTGTGTGTGTGTGAGACAGAGAGAGAAAGAGAGAGAGAGAATCTACTGTATGTGGGTGTGTGTGTGTGTTTGTGTGTGTGTGTGTGTATGTGTATGAATGTGTGTATGTGTATGTGTATGTGTATGTGTATGTGTATGTGTATGTGTATGTGTATGTGTATGTGTATGTGTATGTGTATGTGTATGTGTATGTGTATGTGTATGTGTATGTGTACTGTATGTGTATGTGTATATGTACTGTATGTGCCTATCTCTCGTGTGTGTGTGTGTGTGTGTGTGTGTGTGTGTGTGTGTGTGACCTGCGAGACTGTTAAATGCCAGCGCTGTTGGCCCCCTGCCGTCTCAGTGCACACCTCCAGCTAAAGCAGGTCACTGGCTGCTGCTAAATACCCATTACCCCGACAGCCATGCTGCTGGAACACACCTCTTCTCTTCTCCGCTCTGCTCTCTCCCTCTCTCCCTCCCTCCTTCCCTCACACTCTACCTCCCTCTTCATCTCTCTCTCGCTCTTCTTCTCTCCATCTTTATCGCCCTCTCTCTCCCTCCATCTCTCCCTCCATCTCTCTTCCTCTCCATCTCACTCTCCCTCCATTTCTCTCTCCCTCTCTCTCTCTCTCCATCTCGCTCTCTCCCTCCATCGCTCTCTCTCCATCTCTCTCTCTCTCTCCATCTCTCTCTCCCTCCATCACTCTCTCTCTCCATCTCTCTCCCTCCATCGCTCTCTCTCTCTCCATATCTCTCCCTCCTCCTCTCCTTCTGTCCTGCTGTGCTATCCCTCTCATTGATATATGACCCTCTCTACCTCTGCAGCATTTGTAGAGTTCCCCTCAGCCGAGCTCTAGTTTCCCCGCCTGCTCTCCTACAGTCCTCACAGGTAGACTCTGTTCACTCCTGATCTCATACACAGAGCTGTGTTAAAAAACAACAAGTACAAGTTGTGTTATTTTCAACACACTATTGTGTGACAAATAACAAAAGCAATGTGTTGAAAACAACACAAACTGTGTTGTCCCACTCTTTAAAAAAAAAAAAAAAAAAAATCTGATATTTTTCTGTATATTACACCGTACTACCTCAATAATCATTTTATTCACACTCTCATTGCTCTAGACTCTCCTCTGCAGCATTGCAATGCAGTCTTTTACCACAGAATATTCCCAAGTCTTCCCATACATTATCCCACAGTCATCTGTTATAGTATTCCAGACATTCCTTGTGCATCCCTGAATATTGCAGGTCGGCGTGGCTTTGATCCCACTCACCTCACTTTCCCTCATTATTCCTCTTTGCTCCTCTGTAGAACTCCAGCTCGTCTCTGCTCATGCTTCCAACATTTTCCCATCATTCCATTCCATCACTGTACCGTATTCCAGTCCACATCTAATCCTACAGCATTCCAGAATGTAGTTTAGGAGCATCCAATCCTCTCTCTCTGTCTCTCCCTCTCTCTCTCTCTCTCTCTCTCTCTCTCTCTCTCTCTCTCTCTCTCTCTCTCTCTCTCTCTCTCTCTCTCTCTCTCTCTCTCTCTCTCTCTCTTTCTCCCTTCCCATTTAATAATATTCCAATTAGGCACAGACCAGTATTCCAGTCTCCTTCTTGTCAGGATTCCTTGTAGTAAATCCTTCCTCAAGTCTACTCATCCTTCTTTTCCCATCCAG
>NC_084997.1:28372421-28384921 GCF_963854185.1 Sardina pilchardus
GTGTGTGTGTGTGTGTGTGTGTGTGTGTGTGTGTGTGTGTGTGTGTGTGTGTGTGTGTGTGTGGTTGTCTGGCCTTGGAGGGACATCCCCATCCCCCCTCCACTACCCTAACTATGTACACACAGAGACATACACACACACACACACACACACACACACACAGATAGACAGACACAGATACATGCACCCACAGACAGACAGACAGACACAAACACACAAACACACACACACACACACACAAACACACACACACACAAACACACTCTCACACACACACACACACACAGATAGACAGACACAGATACATGCACCCACAGACAGACAGACAGACACAAACACACAAACACACACACACACACACACACAAACACACACACACACACAAACACACTCTCACACACACACACACACGCACACACACACACACACACACACACACACACACACACACACACACACACACACACACACACACACACACGCACACACACACACACCCCTCCCAGTGTCCCTCCCCTGGGTGGTGTGCAGAGCGGGTGGCCTCGGGTGGCTGCAACCGTTGGTGGGCTCTGGGTCCAAGTCCAATGGTGTGTGTGCTGCTTTATCCCCCCATGGTGGCCCAAGGGCCTCCACTGAGCTATTCTGGGATCTTTCTCTCTCCATCGCTTTCTCTTTGTATGTGAGAGGGGGTGTGTGTGTGTGTGTGGAGGGGGGGGTATTTGTGTCTGTGTGTGAAACAGAGAGAAAGAGTGTGAATAAATGTGTGCGCATGTGTGAGTCTGTGTACACAAATGTGTGTGTGTGTGTGTGTGTGTGTGTGTGTGTATGTACGTGAAACAGAGAAAAAGTGTGTGAATTTGCGTGCATGTGTGAGTCTGTGTACGTAAGTGTGTGTGTGTGTGTGTGTGTGTGTGTGTGTGCACGCTTCTTGGCCATTCCTCTCTGAGAGAACAGCATATCTGGCACACAGCAAAACAGAAGGAAACGAGGCAGGGGATGTGAGGATGACACGACGTGAGAGCGAGAGATAGAGAGAGAGAGAGAAAGAGAGAGAGAGAGAAGGGATGAACAGACACAGAGAGAGAGAGACAGTCAGACTGGAAGAGATATAGAGAGAGAGTGTGGGGGGGCAGACAAAGAAAGAGAGAGAGAGGAAGTATAAAGGAAAGGAAGAAGAGAAAAGAAATACGGACTGGAAGAAAAAGAGGGAGAAACAGAGCAAAAAGACAATGAGAGAGGGAGGAAGGGAGAGAGGAAAGAGAGAGAGAGAAAGAGAGAAAGCACAGATAAGAGGAGGAGGGGAAAGAGACGGAGAGAGACAAAGAGAGACAGAGAGGTCAAGCTGACATGGCTGAGGCAGAAATAGCAGACGAGAGAAAATGAGAGAGATAGATTAAAAGGGAGAGAGGGGAAAAAAGATGGAGAGAGAGAAGGAGAGAGAGAGAGGAGAGTCAGAGTAGGCAAAGAGGACAGTGCTGATGCAGGCATAACAGAGGGATGAAAAAAAGATAGAAATGAAATGATGACAGGAGAGAGAAAGAGAGAATGAAGGGATGGGATGAGAGGAAGAGAGAACTAAAGGAGGAAAATAATATAAGAATAAAAATGAAGGAAAGCAAAGGAGCTATGGATAATAGAAGATGAGGAAGACAAAGAGAAAGAGCCGGAGAGGTGGAAGAGGGAAAGGACAGGGAGAAAGAGAGAGAGGGTGAGAGACAGGGAAAGAGACAGAGAGAGAGGGTGAGAGACAGGGAAAGAGAGAGAGAGATGGAGAGGTGGAAGAGGGGAAGACAGGGAGAGGGAGAGAGAGGGTGTGAGACAGGGAAAGACAGAAAGAGAGAGAGAGGCCCAATGTACACAGAAGTGTTAGTACATCTGGCCCACAGAGCGATTAAGAGACAGGGATGCATTTAAAGCCAAGGCCGGGTCTTCCTCGCTTTTAAGTGTAAGTGAATTAGTCTCAAACCACAGGGGAGAGGGGAGGGGAAAAACAAACAAACCAGGACTCTAAATTACAACACAACACACAGATATGGACAAGGCACAGAGTGACCACAGACTTAACGCAATTACTGTGTGTGTGTGTGTGTGTGTGTGTGTGTGGAGCAATGGGGAGATATCAATTACTTCTTACAGACACAAACACACACACACATACACAAACACACACACACATACACACATACACACACACACACACACACACAAACAGAGTCCCACGCGCCAAACAATCGATGATCAGGGTCAACACTTCTTCAGAGTCTGCCGACCACCACGCCTTGTTTCATTTGTCAACTCACAGCCTCATCAGCAGATCAATGGAGGGAGAGAGAGAAAGAGAGAGAGAGAGAGAGAAAGATAGAAAGATAGAGAAAGAGAACGAGAGAGGGGGAGAGGGGGAGAGAGATAGAAAGATAGAGAAAGAGAACGAGAGAGGGGAAGAGAGAGATAGAGAGAGGGGGAGAGCGATAGAAAGTTAGAGAGAGAAAGAGTTCAATTGAACTGAATTGAAAGAGAGAGAGAGAGAGAGAGAGAGAGAGAGGTGGAGAGATGAAGATGAAAGAGTAAATGTGACGATAAGCAATAAAAGCAACCCAATCAGATCCAAACACAAACAGCATCTATGAGTGAAGACGCAGTGTTGCAAGACAACAAGGGATCTGTTTTTCCTCATGGATATCAGATATGTCTTACTGATTGATTCAGTCACTGACTCCATTTTTGTTGAAGTGAAATTGATACAGTACACTACTCTGTTCGTGATAAATACTCCCGACAGCAAACATCTTTTGTCACATTGGAAACAGGTTTTTCCCCTGACAAGCTTATGAAGATGGTTCCACTTTGATTTTTGTCTTAAGTCCACCAGGTGTCATTTTAATGTGGAAGTGAAGTGATTTGCCCAGGGTCCATTTCCTTCTCAACTTCACATTAACACAGTCAGGCAGAGGGTGGGAGATAGAGAGAGATAGATAGAGAGAGAGAGAGAGAGAGAGAGAGAGAGAGAGAGAGAGAGAGAGAGAGAGAGAGAGAGTTAAAAGAAAGGTAGAGAAAGTGAGCGTTAAAGAGTATAAAATAAAGATGGAGAAAGTGAGAGACAAACTGTAAGACGAAAAGAGTTCAGGAGCTAGAGAGAGGAGATAAAATGATTAGACAAGAGAAGAAGAGAGGAGCGGTGCAGAGAGAAGAGGAGAAGAGAAGAGAAGAAGAGAGGAGAGGTGCGGAGAGGAGATGAGGAGAAGAGAACGGAGGAGAAGAGAAGAGAAGGAGATAGGAGAGGAGAGTGGTAGGAGAGACGAAGAGATTAGAGTGGAGGATGAGAAGAGAGTGGGGGAGGAGAAGAGAGTGGAGGAGGAGGAGAGGAGAGAGGAGGAGGACAAGAGAGTTTAGATTAGCCTGTTACAGCCCTCAGTCAACCTGTGGGAAGATTTTTACATCTACTTTACTCTCTCATTCAAATTCAAATCTGCGTTATGGCCATGATCATTAAGTACTACAGTTCTATCTCTCAAGCTCACACACAGGGACACAACCGTGTGGGAGAGATGAAAGAGAGAGAGAGAGAGAGAGAGAGAGAGAGCGTGGGTGATCCAAATATTTCTTTGACCTCTGTTGCTCCAACTCTATTCATTGTTATATTTTTCATTAGCGCCGTTCTGTCATCATTCCATGCCATGGCAACAGGAGATGTGGAAGTATGCACACACACACACACACACACACACACACACACACACACACACACACACACACACACACACACACACACACACCATCTAATTACAGAAATCCACAAGATTAAATTACAAGGCCAAAACAAGAGGGGAGGGAGAAAAAAAGTTAGAAAAGGAGAAGAAAATGAAGGGAAGATGAGAGAAGAGGAGAGGAGGAGAGAGAGGGAGGAAGGAGATGAGTGGAGAGAAGAGGAGAGGAAGGGAAGATGAGAAGAGGAGAGGAGGAGAGAGAAGGAGGAGGGAGAGGAGTGGAGAGGAGAGGAAGAGAAGAGGAGAGAAGAGCAGAGAGGAGGAGAGAAGGAGGAAAGGGAGGAGAGAGGAGGAGAGGAGTGGAGAGAAGAGGAGAGAAGAGGAGAGAGGAGAGGAAGGGAAGAGGAGAGGAGTGGAGAGGAGAGCGAAGAGGTTTGGCATGTGAGCGTAACTGGGTTCTGCCTGAGAGCAGGTCGTCTCGTGAGTCTGTATCTACAGGGAGCAGATTCCTGTTACACCAGCTGACCGCCACAGATGTTCGCCTGCCTGCGCTCTCTCTCTCTCCCCTCTCTCTCTCTCTCTCTCTCTCTCTCCCTCTTCTCTCTCTCTCTCTCTCTCTCTCTCTCTCTCTCTCTCTTCCCCTCCCTGTGTTGTTTCGCGTTTATTAAAGTTGGATTAAGTGTTCATTACAGTGGGATTAATTAGCTTAGGCCGCCGCTTGCTAACCAGACCGGACACCGCCGCGTTCGCTTTATTAGCTGCTTCCAATTCCGAATCCTCAGACGCTGGCCAACCACCTGGCGTTGGGCTTTAGGACTCTCACTGTCCACTGTTGGGGCAGTTTTAATGAGTTGTAAGCAAACAAATCATAAGCGTTGGGAAGACAAAGATTCAACCCTGCTGCACGGCTGCCAGGATCACAACGAGAAGAACCGTTTAGCAGAGCAGGATAAAAACAGGTTGTTTTTTTCGACCCTTGTTTGAAATTGAAATCTGCCATTACAGTAAGATGACAACCCGTCCACTCCCAACTCTGACAGCTTAACATACAAGCTTGCAATACAGAATGCATGCTTCTGTAGAAAGAACTTGAAACTCTACTGCTGTGCTTTATTGCAGATTTCGATTTCAAACAAGGTCAAAAAAAAAACCTGTTTTCCAAACCATACAGACTATTCTATTGCATTCTGTAGCATCTAATTTATGAGCAATACAGTTCTTATCATGTGCCAGTCATTCTGAGTAAAACCCTGATATGCTTTCATCGACTTTTCTTTAGAAGATCTTGAGTCCACGACGAGAGCTGTGCAGCCTAAACCAGCAGACAGCTGATGACAATTATTATCAATTACTTATTAGTGACAAGTAGGTTATGTTATGCAATGTTTTCATTGCAATTGGTAATGTATGAACGTGTGAAAAATGAATGTATTTCCTCCACAGAAGACCTACATTATAATTCACTTGCAGAAAGTGCGATAATAAGCATCTTTATATCACCCACTGGGGAGCAGTAAGAAGCTCAATAGGGAAGGGCTTTGCACTCCTATGAACCTACTCGGTATAAAGGCTTCTACATGGTATACACAATGAATGTCTTTGCTATAGTAAAATGGCATCTAAGAAAAGTACACAAAGTACAGACAGGACTCTTCATGCAGACCAAGGCCTTGCGGTTTGTCTTGACAGCTTCTACGGAACGAGCTCCTTCTCTTTTGTCTTGCTGAGATGGCCTATTAGGGCTTCTGCTCATTTTCTCTTTGTCTGTTTGTTTTCAGGTGTGCTAAGGACCTAACAAACTGAAAAGCTGCACCTCAAGGCTCTCTTTCCATATAGGAAATGGGCCATTCTTACTTTGGATTTTGAATTTCTTGGACATGCAAAACAGCACAAAAACACCAACATGCAACAGCTAATACACACAACCACTCAGTGGTGGATCAGCACGGCGGACAAACAACCAAAGCAGAGAGTATAATACAATATCTGCCCAGACGCACAGCAGAGAACGGGTACAACATCGTATGGAAGCCATTCTAGAGGATTCTACAGTTACAGTAGCTGAATATACGTGAACATGCAAGTCATGCAACCATTTACATTAGATTTCCACAAACAGATTTCTACACTAAACACCGTATTAAAGGGAAAATGTCCAATTCCCAAAGCTCAGAACATATTTCTCCAATATCCCCCCGTGCTGATGATCCAGTGATCACACAGGCCGAGGCCCTCTGTGGAGATCTCTCTCTACCACTTGCATAACAGCCTAGTGCTTAAAAGAGGGGTTCTCTCTCTCTCTCTCTTTCTCTCTCTTCCTCTTTATCTCCCTCCCGCTCTCTGTCTCTCTCTTTCTCTCTTCCTCTCTATCTACCTCCCGCTCTCTCTCTCTCCCTCCCGCTCTCCCTCTCTCTCTCTTTCTCTCTCTCTCCCTCCCGCTCTCCCTCTCCCGCTCTCACTCTCTCTTTCTCTCTCTTCCTCTCTATCTCCCTCCCGCTCTCTCTCTCTCCCTCCCGCTCTCTCTCTTTTTCTCTCTCTCTCTCTCTCTCCCTCCCGCTCTCCCTCTCTCCCTCTCTCTCATCTCCTATGATCCTCCATTACTAACTCGTCTGGTGGGCTTTGTGTCCCTCTCTGAAGTGTCCCCTGGCCCCCGTGTGAGGGGAGGGGAGCTGAGCAGCCTAATGCAGCTCAGGCCTCCTGACTTCCACAGCCAGAGCCCGGGCCTAACCCTCAGCACGCCATTAAGGCCCCGTCACATCGCACACACCTCGCGCTGCGCTCAGGCCTCCTGACTTCCACAGCCAGAGCCCCGGGCCTAACCTCAGCACGCCGTTAAGGCCCCGTCACATTGCACACGCCAACGCTGCGCTCACCGCCGCCAACTTGCTCTCGGTTGAGCTAATGTTCTAAAGATGTTTGATGCTTGTGGTTACTGCTGGGCTCAGTGCAAAAGACCTGTGATTTACAGCGCGCCCGGGGTCGAAGTTCAACACGGTTCAACTTTGACCTCACCTCGGCATGCACAAGAGCGGGTAAGCGCCCAAATGGCGTTTCCACTCCGCTTTGCGTAGCACAGTGGCAGACCAGTTGTTGCGCGTGCAAACCATTGAAATAAAATGGGCTTCATAGCGCATGCCGTGTACAATGTGATAGGCGTTTAGGCAACAACAACCGCTTCAACTTACTGCTACTTAGATGACAGTTTTTTTACGAACACAACACAGACTTACAGTACAGACAGCGGTTTCAGGATTCAAATCCAGGCCAACTGATTGTGCCAGTAGGCATCGCTGCTGCTTAGCACTACATCGGAATCATTTCTCAGATGATCATTAATGGGATTTTCTTTTTGGTGAATTCCTGCACGTGTGTAAACTCACCGAGCAGGATGAATTTAACGGAGCCGAATCAAGATGTACAGTAGTGTTGAAATTTGAATGTAAGACTACGGGGCTGAGAGGAAACGTTCCCTTTTTTCAACCGGGAGAAACCTTGAGCAGAATCTTAGCTCGCGAGGCAGGACCCATCTGCTCATTAAGGACAAGGGGTGGGTGGGTGAGATGGGCGGGCGGGGGGTGGGGTGGGGGGGGGGGTGTATGAGGGCAGGGCATGGATCCAGGATATGCCAATTGATGCCAAGTCCAGCGAGGCCTAAGAGTCAGCATCTTATACAGACAAAAAAAACCCTCCATCTGACATTATCCAGCCATATACAGCACTGCCATGCAAACAAGTGCTGAGTCTTTTATATATGTGCAGTGTAGAATCATATGCTGACATGACATATTCCATAATGTGTAGTATTTTGAATGGGCTGGTTAGTTTTTTCCATCCTCTGAGCGGCTGAGCGTGACAGAGAGGATGTTCGGAGGGGACTGTTGACGCAGCTGGACGCGGCTGGTCCACTAAACGGATCCCGCGCGCTCCTCAGAAATCCCTGGTCAGCGCACGGTCAAGATGACAGATACCTAAAGAGGCTTTCCGCAGATTAGTCCAGGAGTCGAAGCCAAGGACAGCTACTGAGGCAGGGAGACTCAGCAACAACAAGAGTGTGACACCAAGACAGTGTGTGTGTGTGTGTGTGAGAGAGAGAGGGAGAGAGAGAGAGAGAGAGAGAGAGAGAGAGAGAGAGAGAGAGAGAGAGAGAGAGAGAGAAAGAAAGCATGAGGCTCAGGGAAGAGAGAGTGAGCACTATACTGTACAGTATGTGTGAATGCAAATTCAAGGTTACTTCCGAGAATATGAGAGTTCTTCCTTGCCACTGTTGCCATATGGTGTGCTTGTAGGGGGTTAAGGGTTAAGGTATATATATAGGTCCACTACCACAACAACTTGCTGCATTAGCCTTAAAATGCATTACTATTATCATTATTATTGTGCTAAATGTTATTACATGATTTTATTCGGATTTGAGGCAGATAGATCTTAGAAAACATTCCGATGTTCAAGTAAACATCAGCCGGAAACTGAGTAAACTTTGTGAAATGAAATTGAAAGCTATAAGCCATCACAATACACACTGATTTGCTCTGCTGGTAGACTGCGGCGCTCGGTGATTCAGAGATGCAGGGCTGGGTGCAAATGAATGACCTCTCCCTCTGGGCTCATTATATGGGAACAGGACCGTGCCAAACGCATCAGCCTCGCTTCTATTCCTGCTGCTGAGCGAGAAAAGCAAACGCACTCTCCTCCTCAGCCAGCCTATTGAGGAGTCTATATCAGCGTCTGTTCTGTACCAGTCACAAATACCAATGATATGAAATCTCAGCTGCGTATCCGCAGTCTGGACAGCACACCGTAGTATTTCAGCCTGAAACACTAACACAATTGGGCTTCCTGGCCTAGCCAGACAGACAATATACAGTCAGACAAAAATATACGTTAATATAAAGTATCACAATATATAGCTAGATATACAGTATAGCTAGACACAACCGTGGGAGGGCTTTTGGTCTAGGCTAGACAAGAACAATTCTCTGCTCTTGAACAAAGACAAAATAACATAAAAACCACATGGTAAAACAAGCACGTACAATATACAGCCAGACAATGTATACGTTGATATACAGTATCACAACATACAGTATAGCTAGATATTTAGACACAACCATGGGAGGGCTTTTGGTTTAGGCTAGACGACAACAATTCTGCTCTTGACCAAAGACAAAATAACCCCCCATAAAATCCACATGATAAAACAAGCACGTTGGATGCCAAACCAAATACTCCATTAAAAGAGAAAGACAAAAGCTGAAACTGCACACCATCAGTGCTTCTCTCGTAGAGTGGCATCACTCTGGCGGTAGCTGTAGACCAAAGGCGACATCGCTCTAAAAGCGATGAACGTGCTCGTAATTGATTCCTGTGTTGCTGTTGTCCTAGCGTTGTTTTGATGTCTGCCGGCACACTTGCACATTAAAGACACATTTCAGGAGTTCTGCTTCCCTCTCCCAGCTGCCATAAGTGCCTCTGCTTCAGAAGCTCACAACCACTTAAGGACTTCCAGGAAGTCATTGTGAGACACACTGTCTGTGTGTGCGTGTGTGTGTGTGTGTGTGTTTGTGTGTGTGTGTGTGTGTGTGTGTGTGTGTGTGTGTGTGCGGGCGTGCATGCTTGTATGTGTGTGTGTGTGTGTGTGTGTGTGTGTGTGTGGCACAGACTCAAATATGATTTATTCAGGGAAACAGAACAGAAGGGCCATGTGTTGTTTGGAAGTGTGACGCTAAGGATAAAACACTGAGTTGCGGAGGCGGGGGTGGAGGGTGTGTGTGTGTGTGTGTAGAGGGCAGAGCATGTGTGTGTGTGTGTGTGTGTGTGTGTGGAGGACTGAGGGTGTGTGTGTGTGTGTGTAGAGGGCGGTGGAGGGGCCACTTGGCAAAGCCTCCAGCATCAGTTCTGGTCCTCTCTCCGGCAGAAGGGAGTACAGTGTAGTGGAGCAGCATGGGCCAGTGTGTGGTGGTAGCATTAGCATAGAGACTAGCATGCAGTAGCCTGAACAAAAAGTTCTGGCTTCCACCACCGTGCCGTTGAGCAAGGCACTTAACCCCAAGTCGCACCAGAGGAGATCGGCCCTTGTAACATACAGTATTTGACATATTTAAGTCATTTTGGATAAAAGTGTCTGCTAAATTAATAAATGTAACGCAAGTTTAGTAGGTGAGTAAACTGACTGTGTGCAAAGCTTTTTCCACACATGAGAAACATGAGTCACTAAGCATTATGCAACACAATATAGCATTATACCTGAGCGTTACACAACACAATCAGTGTTTCCCACAGAATTGAATTCTATTTGTGGTGATATTGGTGGGAGTGTTCGCAGTTTTCAACAAAACGTGGTTGTGATGCTAGCCGTATTTAATCACGATTTAGCCAGTTGTGTTCTCTGACAACAACAAGCAGGATTTTTCATGTTTTCCTCAAACGTACATGCAGCTTTGTTGAGGGACAGAGACACTAAGAGAGGCTGCACAAAGGTTGCAGTTTAAGTAGTACAACATAGAAAATCACTGTGTGGTGCTCAGTGTTGATATTGTGGTGGGCCGCCACAAATAAGTCAATGTATGGGAAACACTGATAACATAGCATTATACCTGAGCATTATTATACAACACAATAGAGTATTATACCTGAGCATTACCCAACACAATAGATTACAACACAACAATAACACACTGCATTTATCTAGCCCATTGCAAAGCACCCAACGCGATTTACCGTGAAGAGGGGAACCTCACTTCAGCACCCACATGAATGATGCACTGCAGCCATTATGCACCAGAACCCTCAGCGCACACACACACACACACACACACACACACACACACACACACACACACACACACACACACACACACACACACACACACACACACCAGCTTGTGAGTGAGAGAATGAAGGAGTGAATGAGCCAATTGCACTGGGGGGCAAGGGCGTCTCTGATGTCACCGCAGTTCATTACCTGCCTCAGCAGGTACTGTAGCAGCCGTGGGCCAACACAGCACTGAGTCCAACACAGACCAGACCAACACTCACCCAGAGCTGGCATCAAGATCAGGCCCACAGTATGAGATCAGGCCACAGTATGCATCTGATCAGGGTAAGACTATGTCCACACAGTATGCATCTGATCAGGGCCACATCAGGCCCACAGTATGCATCTGATCAGGCCCACAGTATGCATCTAATCAGGGCCAGATCAGGCCCACAGTATGCATCCGTCTAAAGAGCTGCTCCCATGTCTGCCTCATGAAGCTACATCAGTTGAGCCACAGATGTCTGTGATCAATGGCTCAGAAGACCCCCCCCCCTCCTTTTTATTGCACCCATTACCAGGGAACTCTCCTGGCGTCTCGTAAGAGCCGTTTCTGTGCTAGAATGCGGCCATTCCAGACCCATTCCAGACCCATTCCAGACCCATTCCAGACCCATTCCAGGGCCCCGCGATCCAGTTCTGAGATGGTCGTGTTCTTCTCGCCCGTCTCAAAAACAGCGAGCGAGTGACTGAGAGAGACGGAGACTCAGCTCCTGCGTCACCACGGCACCGCCATGTGCTGCCGACATCTGTGACCGCGAGGGGGGTGTTACACTCAGATGAGTCAAGTCTCACACGTACACACACACACACACACACACACACACACACACACACACTCTCTCCAGCACACACAAAGACAAACACACACACACACACACATCCAAGAACACAAGTACAAAGACAAACAGACATTTAAACACACTACCAACCACCCACTCGTGGAGACACACACACACACACTCTCCAGCACACACACACACACACAAAGACAAACACACACATACACACACACCCAAGAACACAAGTACAAAGACAGACAGACATTTAAACATACTACCAACCACCCACACACTCGTGGAGACACACACACACACACACACACACACACACACACACACACACACACACACATACATCACATCCAAGTGATTGACAGCCTGCTCTTTACTACATGAAACAGGCCTGACATTTCCAGCCTTAATGGCTTTCTCCAAGGCCCCACTGCCTGCCTGCGCCGATACGGATTTCCATGTTTAACATTCAAATGACACATCAAAGTCTGACCTACCACGACTGCCACTCACTCAGTACACAGCATCACCAGACACGTCTGTCTGAAAACAGCGTGTGTGATTTACACATTCACTTCTTTATTTAGTTTTATTTCTATATTTTGCTGTGTGTATGTTCTGCTGAGACGAGACGGCAGCATGGCCCAGGCTGGGGTGTGGACGGGGCCCAAAGCAGTGCATGCTGGGTAGGGTGGTGTCCTATCTGAGCTTGGGTTTGGGTTTGGGTTTGGGTGGGAGTGGAGCATTTGAATGGAGAGATTTGCTGGTCAGTAACACAGCAGTGAAAGGAATTAATGGTGTTAGAATTGACTTTTTAGAGTCCCCCTCTCTCGCTCTCTCTCTCTCTATCTCTCTGTGTCTTCCCCTCTCTCTCTCTCTCTCGCTCTCTCGCTCTCTGATCTCTTCTAACTCCCTCTGATCCCCCTACTTTTCTTTCTCGCGCCCCTCTCAGTACTCCTGCTCTTTCTCTCTCTCTCTCTCTCTCTCTCTCTCTCTCTCTCTCTCTCTCTCTCTCTCTCTCTCTCTCCATCTTTATCTGCCTCTCTTGCTTCCTTTCATGCCCTCAGTGCCCCCTCTCTATACTTCATCTTTCTCTCTCTCTCTCTCTCTCTTTCTCTCTCTCTCTCTCTTTTTTACATCTCACTTCTCTCCCGCCCTCCACCCTCTCCACTGATAGTGCCTCCAGTC
>NC_084997.1:28389921-28422421 GCF_963854185.1 Sardina pilchardus
AACAAAAGAATAAACACCGCTCGGGAACAATAGACTACCGAGCGTAGTTCAATCCATAATCTCGGTTCTCTTTTGTCAATTCGCTACAATTATACATCACTCCATAGTCCAGCATGTTGTAATTGTACATAATGGTTTGGGTAGAGGTATGGTAGTTGATATTTGCATTAACTGGACAAAAGTAGGCTATATGGGCATCTACGTCCATACATACCTTTGTGAATTAACCACTCGCTATCTAAGCATGCCGTGACTGTGAGAACAAAGTGTTTAAATTAGACAGTCTGTCGCGAGCCGAGAACCTGCTTCGGGTTTAAGGTCTACACTCACATATTATTTCAACTGTGGATATATTTTTTTTTAACGAATATCTCAAACGTTGTGCCTATTCGTAGTAGGCTGCACTCACCCTGTGTCGAGCGCCTTCAAGAGTCACTTTCCACAAATCGATAGCTCCGCGTGTAAGGTGTCTGTAAGTAGAATAAGCATCTTGTGGGGCTCGGTCCAAAACCCATAGCTCAACAATTCACCAGAACTCATTCATGGTCCTCGTCGAATGCCGAACCATTGAGGAGCAACGATCCATCTGTCGTACTGAAGCGTCACTTGTTGTTCCCTTCACTTAACCAGCGGAGAACCACGCGAAATTACAGTCTACAAACGCCACAAACAACAACAAACGATTTTCACAATCAGTCGGGGTTTCCCCTTTGTTCGGGTCAGTTCCCACGTTTAATACAGTTGAACGTCACACGCCATTTCTTGTTTATGAGCAATGTTTTCCATGGTGCCCATAAGACGCTATTGTGAGCTTCAGCGCTTGCCTTGGACCAAACCATTTCCGGAGAGGATGGGGCGACGCTAGAACGCCAAGTGCATTGGTTGTAGCGAGGAGGAGGTGGTGGAAGAGGAGGATGATGATGTTCAAGTCGATTAGCAGTCATGCTGTGATCATCGCTTGGGCACCTAAACAAAGACATTTCTCCAAACGGCAATAACAAGATACAATCGTAATCATATTTTATGTGTTGTATGAAACTGTGAATAGGGGCCCCATGTTGTTGAAACTTCTGCGATCCCAGGGGACTTAAGTCATCAGACTATTACCCGGGTCACACCTGGCCAAGCGTGTTTAAGATGGGTCGAAAGATCGCCCGAGACTCCAAGCAGTTGTGACTACTCAGCTCGCTGTCCCACGCACGCACTTGGTCTCCTCCTGCGGCTGGCGCTGTCTAGTGCTGAAACCGGTACGCACGTAGTCAAACTGACAACATCAGCAACATGTGTCCCGATTAAAATTAATAGACCAGGAGATAAGAAAAAGATCATACCGTGTTCAGTTTAAAATGCCCTCCCCCAACAAAAGAAGAAAGGAAGGGGGGGTAAATGCTGAGTGCTTGGTCATTTCTATGAATCTATAACTAACATTCTTACAATAGTGTGTCAGCTTGTCTCCCACGGGTTTTATTCAGAATGATGCTTCAGCTCATAAAATAACTTCTCAAGGTTAGAGATCTAGACATTTTGATTCAATGAAAGCTGCATGTGCTGAACTTGAGATTCAAGATAACACCACTTCATTTCCATTGTACTTAATACTTCATTTACACATTCCAGAAATACATTTCTCTGACCAAAAGGAGCTAAGCTGATTTCTAAAATGTTGTCAAAAGGCTCCAAAAAGTGTTTGAAATAATAATGTAATAATGTTTATGACATGGGAGAGACTGACAATCAGGTTTTTGCTTGTATGTCTGCTCTGTGAGCTACTCCTAGTGTCTATTTAGATGGGTATCAGTGATCTTATCTGCCGTTAGAGGCCATCCACACTGCCCATCCAGCATCTCTTTCTCTCTCTTTCTCTCTCTCTCTGTCTCTCTCTCTCTCTCTCTCTCTCTCTCTCTCTCTCTCTCTCTCTCTCTCTCTCTCTCTCTCTATCACACACACACACACACACACACACACACACACACACACACACACACACACACACACACACACACACACACACACAAATATAACATGTTATAATAAAAATGTTGGGCTGTGTATGCTCTGGCTATGACTGTTTCGGTAGGCCTACAGCTTATATCACAGCATTTATCTGAATGCAATTGTCAGTGAAACAGAACATGGTGTACAATATGTCTTCTGCTACATATTCTTAGTCCAAAAAGGACGACATTTCCCCCTAGCGGTCATGTCACTGCAGTACATCTCGTTCTGAAAAATAATCAAGTACGTCTTGCCATGCCATCTTATTTGTTAATAATTAGTCTCAGAAAAATTTACATTTCTACCACACATAGGCCTATTGGTGAGGGGGCTGTCACACTTTTTTTTTTTTTTTTTTTTTTTTTTTTTAAAGAGAGAAACTGGAATTCATTTGATGAGGCGATATGGTTCGGAGGATAGGGTATACTGCAAAATATCATAACGGTCTGGTAGCAGGGAATGTACCTGTGATCTCCGATCCACTATTCTTATACGGTCTATGGGATGGTGAACTGTAGGATAGGCCCACGGTTTGGTTAGGTCATGCGCAGTTCTGTCTCTGATGTCGGATTCATTTTCGGTGCTGCTGTACCTTTAAGAGGCTCCGGGCTGTCAACGCGCATCTGTGCCTCTGGAGGAGGGCGAGTTCTGCATCCCCCTTGAGCAGGTACGACTGTGTCATTTCAGATCCCTCGAAAAATACACGATCTTACTCAAATGCGTCAAAATTACGACTGATCATAGTGACATATTTTTCTTCCTCCTTCGTAGATGTGCGTTGCTCTTTGAACGGCGAGAATAAGGAAGACAAAATGGAAGACAAATTGGGCAAAGGACTCACTGCGGGGAAAGTCGCGAGTAATGTGCAGAAAAAATTAACGCGAGCACAGGAAAAGGTAAGAGAAGAAATGGCAAACATGCTTTATTTGTTGTGGGTTAAAACAGCTGTAATCAAAATATCTTAATGTCAGTGGCGTTAAACCGACTCTATTTATTCATGATACTGTGTGTGTGATCATGATGGATGCTCGTAAGCGATCCGTCGGTTCTCGTGTAAACCTGTCACGACTGCATCGCTGTTTATCTCGTCAGTTTCTCGAAGCCTCTACAGCATTACGTCTTTTAAAATCCCTCACCCCATCATCTTGCCGTTTTCAAGTGTTATAGGACATTGGTGTGTTTAGAAAAACAGTTTCGGCAAAACACACCATAAAAATATTTATAAGCATTGGTAGCCATTTGTTTTGGATAGGCCTGGAATATAGCCCTAGCCGATGAATCCTGAGAACCCTCAATTGAACAGAGGGGGCGATAGCCTTCCGGAGTCAGTGACAGACAGTATAAAGCCAGGCTTATTTAAAACACAGGAGAGTATAGTGTATAGTATATAAAACAAACACGTTTGGTTAGTAAACGGGGTCGTTGTTGTAAGCCTACTCACCAATATTTCGGCCACATGTGGAGAAATGTAGAGGGAATTCTCTGAGCGCCAACTAAATATGCTCCAAACAGAGCTCTAGAAATTTCCAAGGATCCAACTGATTATGACAGCAATTTAACTCCAACTAAGTTCAATAATTAATGGTCTTACTATATTTCTTATTGCAGGTGAATAGGCTCTGTGATGAAATTATTAGGCAAAGTAAAAAAGCAAAATCAATTCAGTTCCACATTGACAATGTTTTGTGTTTTTGCTGATGATGACAGTATATCAGGGCAGGTTACTAGGAGAAAATGGGGAGACTAAAACTTTTGATTGAGCAGCCAATGGTCTGAAGGTATTGTTATCAAATTAGGTATTTCGAACTGAGATCTGTCTGTCAAATGATGGCACTCTAATCAGGAGATCAGCCTTGCTCTCTCTCTCTCACACACACTCTCACACACACACACACACACACACACACACACACACACACACTTGCTTTGATGAAAATAGTGCATACGCAAAGGTCTGTGATCAGTTCAGTTGATAGTAGCGGATAATAATGGTGGCTTTGTGGGCTACTTTGGAAAGAGCTTTTTAGAAGTCCTAGACCCATGCAATGGTTCGATAAAGGGGTTTTAAACATCAAACCTCTCTCTCTCTCTCTCTCTTTCTTTCGCTCTCTCTCTCTCTCAAATCAAATCAATATTAATTTATTGGCACGAATGAATAAAGTCATCGTTGCTAAAGCTACAGGTATAACATGTTGATATTCAAATAAGAATAAAGGTCCTATGCACAGCCTGCTACGTTTCAGGTGCTGGTGTTGTGCAGTCGATAATAAAATCCAGAAAAGGGTAAAATGCACACTGGTCGACTTGAATTTGCTGATTTATTTTTTCATTTTATTTTAGTGAACAACACGTTTCGCCAAAGTGAACCTGATGAAGCGATGGTGAAACGCGTTGTTCACTAAAATTAAATAAAAAAAGAAATAAGCAAATTCGTGTGCGTTGATTTGACTCTTTTCTGGATGTTGATAGTCAACTTTACATTAATATCGGTATAAAGACAACATTAGTAAAAAGCAAATAAAAAGGATAAATGATAAATGAATAAAAGGACGGCAAAAGTTGTCCCTTTCTCTCTCAAAAACATCCTTTTTGTCAGTCCTGACAAAAAGGTCCTCACTTATGTCAGTCCTCACACCTGTATTATGTTCCACATCATTATTTTCTCCAAGCATATTCTCAACAATGTGAGTGTGTTTCCAGGTGCTGCAGAAGCTGGGGAAAGCAGACGAGACGAAGGATGAGGCGTTTGAGGAAGGTGTCATCAACTTCCACAAACAGCATGTGAGGAATTCGGAAAACTAGCACTCACTCTTCACCCTTTCCTACACCACACACTTGGGACACACAGCTGATTGTGCAGCACACACACACACACACACACACACACACACACACACACACACACACACACACACACACACACACACACACACACACACACAGACACACACGCAGACAGAGACACACATCACGCATACAAACACCACACGTAAAAAAAAAAAAATCTTTACATTAATATTTGGAACACTGTGACAATTGGAGAAAAGTAAATAATAATACCTTTTTGGCACCCAACATTCATATTCCACATTTTTATATTCCAGTAGCTTCTATAACCTCATTTTCTTTTCTGCATTTTTTTTGCTAGTTGCTAGTTTACATAGCTGGTTATTTTGCCTACTCACAGGCAGACTACACCAGGCATCTGATACAGCAATTAGCTACCACTGTAATCAATTGAACTGCAGACGCATTGACACTTTCATGTGAGCGTCACATGTGAACCAAACAAGGCATTTGTGGACATAATCATGGGCTTTGATAAACACTGATATAAACATTTTCACCATTTCCTGACAATTTATGCCAAGCTCATTTTCCAAAATGAGGTACTAATACAATCCTTTTTTGGCAAACTGCACCTGATCAAGCCCACTCTTGTAGTTCCTCGGAGATGCTATTCTAGTTGTTAATTGCAGCCCTACTTGCAGGAAGGCTACCAGGCATCTGCTTCAACAATTAGCTACCACTGTAATCAACTGAATTGGCTACACCAGATGTGCTAGCGGCACTTATGTTATGCGCTTAAATTTAGACCTTCTAAAACATTTTTTTTTCTTTTCTGTGCTCTGCGAATGGAGTGCTTCACTTGCGGACTTGGTGTAGCCAGGTCCTAATGGATGCAAGATACAGGACTAGAGGAAGATGCTGTCTCCATGCGTAGTGAAAAAGCTTTGGATGTCTCTCTTCTTTTTTGTTAGAATAGCTATTCTACAAAGCACAATAAAGGGGCAAAACATGCATGCTGAAGGGCAAAGGCAATTCTAATCTGACGTTTCAACCTTTCCAGGGGTATGTCTTAGCAGATAAGTCTGATAACCTGCTTGCCTCCTCTATTTCTGCCATAGCGTGACAAGATGCTTTAACACTTTCATGTGAACATGTCAGATTAATGAATTCCCATTTTAGTCAATCAAATGATAGTGTGTCTGAACTGGTTGTCCTGGAGACAGTGCACTTGATGAGGACACGTCAGAATGAATGCTTTCATTATTTTTTACGAGACACTGTTAATCAAAGTGTCTTACATATGCCAGTTATATTACAAGGGCTTACATTGTCCCTGGAGCCACTCGGGGTTAAGTGACTTGCTTGAAGGGCACAAAGGTGGAAGCCGGGAAGTGAGCCTTCAACTTTTCCGGCTACTGCATGCTAGCCCAGCTCTTTGATAGCTACGCTACCACCGCTACAACTTCACAACATAAATAATACAAATGAGTTTGTTGAAATATTGGTAGGGACAATTTTGTTATTCCAAAATGCAGTATTAGTATGAGCATGTCCCTATGGTCCATGTGCAAACCAAGGCCATTGGGCGTGAGTAGACCTTCCCCTCCATACACCTTAAGAGAGCGACAGCCACTCACATCCTAAATGCTTTGGTTTTAGCCTCCTTGCTAAGATAGCCTACCTGCCATGTACTCCATGGTGCTGCACATTCACAGATTGAATCCTGGAGCTAGACCATGTAGTCAGACAGCGCAACAGATCAGGAGTTTATTCCAAGTACGTGGTTTAGTAACAAACCTGGCGTAAATTAACTCAGAGTAAGTGGTAAACCTCCTAATAGAAGAGCTGTACGGCTTCGTTCTCCTTACGAAACAATGGCACAGGGCTCTTGTTGTAGGAGGTTTACCAGGTTTGTCACTAAACCACGTACTTGGAATACCCCCCGGACCAGATGGTATCCTCATCATCGTTGTTTACATGTACTCTGTGCTCTGTGTGTTCTGACCGCCTTTTCTCATACAGGTCCTCGCAAAGAATCAGAATCAGAATTAGAATCAGCTTTATTGGCCAGGTTTGCGTCAACAAACAAGGATTTGACTCCGCTTAATCTTTGCACTCAAGTACAACACTCAACAATAACATAAAAAAACAAAGATCCAGGTCCTGTCTCGTACTTCTTCCTATACCTGACATAATGTATGGATCAGTGGATGGATTAACTTTATTAATCACTAAAGAGGAACTAATTTGGTACCCATAATGTTTACATTCATACAGCTAATCTCTTTTTCGCATGTATAGCGCTGGAATACATAGCTGATTACATAGCAATATTTAGTCAGTCTACACTGGATCTGTTATGTATTGGCTCTCATATAGGGTGCCTCTCATTTGGGCTTTTATACATCCTCCCTCGCTCCTCGGGCCTCGATCCTCACTGATCTAAATAAAGAATGATGGGGCGAAAACAATGAGATAGTCTATCCAGAGTTAGTTATAGATCAGTGGGAACGCCCCTCGAGGATCGAGGATCGAGCATCGAGGAAGCATGTTGAGAAGCACCTAGAGTGTCCTCTCGCTACCTCTCCGTACCCCACATAACCCTCAGACAAATAGCTGACTCCACAGCAGATGCCGGTCGTCTCGTGTCTCGTGTCTCATAGATTCATCCACTCGTGCTGACTCTGTGTTTGTGTCTGCCAGGCCGAGGGGTCCAAGCTGCAGAGAGACTTAAGAGCCTACCTTGCTGCAGTGAAAGGTAAGAACACACTTTGTGAAAGAGAAAGTGTGTGTGTGTGTGTGTGTGTGTGTGTGTGTGTGTGTGTGTGTGTGTGTGTGTGTGTGTGTGTGTGTGTGTGTGTGTGTGTGTGTGTGTGCGTGTTCTCTTCTTTGACTGTAAACATGAATATATGTGGCATGTGGACAAAACAAGGCATTTCAGGACATAATCAGGGGCAAATCACAGATGAAATCATTTTCACCATTTCTGACATCAGTTAATCAAAAGAATGATTGACAGATTAATCAACTATGAAAATAATTAGTGGCCTTGATCAAGCAAGCCACACAGCATGGCAAAGCCAAGCTAATTTTCAAAAATGAGGTACTGTTGCAATCCTTTTGGCAAACTGCACCTGATCAAGCCCACCCTTGCAGTTCCTCGGAGATGAAATTCTAGTTGTTCGTTGCAACCTTAGTGGGCAGCTATGTTTGTCTGAGTATACATTGATTGTATGAGGTTATACATACACAGGAGCAGTTACTAAGGTATTAATATGGGTTTGTTCCTTTTATCTGCCATAAAACACTGTCCTGTGGCTTATACACAGGAAATTACTCTTTGTGCAATAAAGCTTTTGTGAACTGAGGGTGTTTGTTTGCAGCCATGCACGAGTCCTCCAAACGCATGCAGGAGTGTCTGGCCGACATGTACGACGACAACTGGTACGACAAAGAGGACGTGGACTCCATTGTAGAGGTCAGCATCAATTGGTGTGTGTGTGTTTGTGTTCATATACAAGTTAGAGACTTGTGATGTTACAGTAGGTTAATTCTGTTGTTATTTTATTTAATGTATAATTATTTTTTATCTTTATCACTTTCACATTTGTGTTACATTTTGTTTCACCTTCCCACTCAAAGCTTCGGGGAAAAGTCCATCCAGATGTTTTATGTTCACATCTCTGAGTGTTCACATGCTGGCCTAACAATATACTGTATGTGATGTGTGACTTTATCCCAAAGTGACTTCCCAGTGGAAGATGAGTGTTAAACGAGCTGGGTTTGGCAGAGGTAAAATTAGACTTTAGCGCAGACACAGTAGCCTAGCTGGCATAGCAGCCATAGTGGAGTTGAAGATACTAGAGGCACAAGTGCTATCGGCAGTCATTCCAGGTCTGATATGGATTAGTGCTTAAAACTGCAGCCGTTCTGGACCAGGGGTGTCTGGCCAGATCGAACCTGCCAGCATGTTTCATACGCTCCAACAAATCTCATTCCAACAAATCCGCCCCATATGAGTCTGACACTTAGCCTGACAAGCCAGACACCCACATGAAGATGTACAGTAGGGTCTGGGAACTCACCATAGCAGCTAGGGCTCAATCGGAGGGGTGGGATAAACGGTTGTCTTTCAAATTCCCTCTTCACGCAATAGGATAGCGCTAAACTAATCACCTTATTGTTTTCAAGAAGCAGGATGCTTAACGGTTGCAACCTCTGGTCGCAGGTCAGTTATCATTATGTCAAGCTCGCCTACCAACTCTATACACGATGTGATTGGTCCGGGCGTCGTTGAGACTGGCCAGCTCCCAAGTCAATGGAGAGTTGCTAGACTACCTCGGCAGCAAATTAGATTTGAATTAGATTTGCTGCTGCTAGGGGCGTCTAGATTTCTGGATTGACACTCCTATTTTAGACCTAATGTCAGTAGCATCACTTACAGTTCATTTATATAGCTGTTCTGTAATTAACACTGGTAGATACAGTACATCATATGAAGTAAGTAAATGGCATCACTACATGTTGATGCTGCAGGATAAATGAAGCAGTCACAAATATACAGTACATCATCATTATTTAAAGGTATACTATGCAACGTTTTTCAGTTAATCAATTTGTTTCATACTGTTATGATTAAATGAGTCAATACCGGTCAAACAATGTTTTTTTCGGCCGCCCTAGTGGTCTATAGCCGTAGAACCACGCTTGCAACTTCAGGAATCCTCGGGCACGCACCCATGGACCAGGAAGTCTTATGTGAAGTCTCGATCATGCTCATGAAAAGGCAGACTGACCGATTGAGGACTTTTGTAAAATATACACGCTAAAGCTCGGGGGAAGCTCTGGGGAAGCTCTGCAGAGAAATAGGCAAGCATAAAACGAGAGAAAACGAAAAGCCAAAGCGAAATCCTGCATAGTTTACCTTTAAGAAGACAAAATGTGAATTTCACCACTCGACTCAACGTTAGTCTTGTGCTTGTAAGAAGGGTGTCACTTGCGCTCAAGCCTTTGTCGGTGCTTACAGTCCAGGACCACAGGATCAGAGAAGCTGGCTGGGCTACTTCAGAAAAAGACTAACTCAGAGATGACCGGAGCACTCAGATTAATTAACTTAATTTTATTGTGCACCACTTATTCATTGTAGCTTATTGTAAGTGATCTGAGTGCTCCGGTAATCTCTGGGTTAGTCTTTTTTTGAAGTAGCCCAGCCAGCTTCTCTGATCCTGTTAGTCTTGTGCTGTTATTAAAGCTTATTGTAAAGCTTTAGAGGTAGAGCTTTCTCTAGTATACTTGTTTGTGAAGCACATCATAGCCTATTTGTAGTGTAGTTTGCATAGTTTGCTTGACAGAACTGCTGTAGATTGTAGTTTGTAGTTTGTAGTTGTAGCCGTGGTAGGAGCAGATTATTACCCAGTTGCTGTAGTGTTATGATAGAGCCATAGATGTCTAATTTTGGTCATGTGACTATTGAAGGTGGGTTTCGTAAACAGTTCATATTAACATTTCAATTGATTTGAATGGAAGTGCTAATATGTTTTATTCTCACTCTGACCCGCCACGAGTGAACGTTACTGAAATGTTGTTATTTACCTAAATGATGCATTGCTTCAAGCACATAGTAATTTTCTGAACATTTTCAAAGACACCACGGCACATAAACCAGATCAAACGGGCACAGATGTACCAGCTCACACACATCCCCTATATGTACAGTATACAGAAATACTTCACCCCCTGCCCCTTTTCTTTCCTTTGCAGGATTCAGATCTCCTATGGACAGACTTCCATCAGAAGCTAGTGGACCACGCCCTGATCTCCATGGATACCTACTTGGGCCAGTTCCCAGATATTAGGGTATAGAATAGATGTTGATATCCTCCTCTCTGTGTAGGTCCACTGAGAAGAGGGGCTTGAGGTTATGGCTTACACTAGGATGAACAGATTTTTAGTTATATTAGAATTGAGTTAGTATTGTTATTATTATCTCATGAGACATTATTGTTAGTTATAATAATAGTGTAATTGGATAGTACAGTGTTTATATCTCCCCAATGTTTAAAAAATCGAATTGATATAACCAAATAAGTTATGTTTACTCGCCAGTCACAGCCAGAACTGACATGATTGATCAGCCATTTCTATTTTCATTTCTCTCTGTTCAGAATTGCATCTACTGTAACTCTCCACATATTCATATTCAATGTGATTTAAATCAAATCTACTATTTAAACAGGTTCAGTACAAAATAATTCACCCACTTCACAGTGGTCATGAACATGTTTTTTAAAGCTCCAAACCAAGATCCATTCCAGCTGTTTTAGTATGGATGATTGACAATTTGACTCAGTATTTTAGCCTGCCCCTGATGGATGTGTGAGGTACTGCAGATTTCAGAACTATGTATAGAATGTTGCAGCTCGATTTTGAATCCCCTCTTCCCCTACTGTACTCTGTTCAGGCCCGCATCGCCAAGCGTGACAGGAAGCTGGTGGACTTCGACAGTGCCCGACACACCTTTGCCTCCGTGCAGAAAGGAGAGAAGAAGAAGGGTGGCGGTGGTGGCATCAAGATCACCAAGGTAACGGCCCATTCACACTGCCCACAATATCCATAACGATGACGGCAAACGTACAGCTTTTACAGTTAAAGTATCGCTCTAGATACATTAGATGACAACGTTCCCACCGTGTATTATAATGACCAATAGAAATGCTGACAACCAGTCAGTCTGTCACAAATTGTAGACATTATATTCATAAACATGAAGGGAAACTATCTTTATTGTTAATGGTCAGTGTGGAAGTTCATATTGCCATAGTTACAGTTGTGGTCTTTAGTGGTGTGGACGGAGCTCTGTGTGGTCCGATACCCGGTGTGCCAGCGGGCATAATGGCCCAGACAAGCGGTATTAGTCCCCGAGGGGCCAAGAGTGCAGGGCGAGGTGTCATCTGGCCAACCTGATCTCACTGAGCAGTTCAAAGGCCCATTAACTTTAACTGGATCCACCAGGGATGTCTCAAAGCGGAGCCTGTTGTCAAGGTTCTCTGTTGTCAAGGTTCTCATGTTAAAGTAGAGCGTGAGATTGAGACAAGTCTGGTCCCCTTTCAGGGCAGTGAGTGGAGTAGGGGCACTTAGACCTCTGGATAAAACGGTCATCTTCACAACTACAGTAATTGTAATGTCATCCCGCATTATGTATAAGCTGCAGGACAGTCTTTTATGCAAATTAAAGAAACAAAACCATATCAACACTATATTAACTGCCCCCTGTATAAATCTCATAGCTGAAGAAATTTTGCAAAATTGATGTAAAAGCTGCGGCTAATAGTCGGGAAATTACGGTATTGTTTTTGTTTAGGTATGCATGGTGGTAGGCAGACTTGCTTACTATTTTTTTAATATATATAGTTTTATTGGCATTCAGCAGTTGTTGCCTGACTGGAAGACTGGCAAGCTCTAGCTCTAGCTATTTTACATGTTGTTTTGTTTGCTTGTTTTTGCACTCCTGAAAATAAATCAATCGGAATTGTGGCAGAGATCTTTGTTTTTCCTGTGGTGACTCCAGCTAGTGTCCAAGCTGGGGCCCAAGACACACACACACACACACACACACACACACACACACACAGACACACACACACACACACACACACACACACACACACACACACACACACACACACACACACACACACACACACACACACACACACACACACACACACACACACACACACACACACACACTTTGTTATTGTTCTGCTAACCTCTGTTTTGTGCTGGTGTGTGTAGCCAGTGTCGCTGCTGGAGAGAGCTGCTCCTCAGTGGGCCCAGGGCATCCTGTCTGCACACAACGTCGCCCAGACAAACCTGTCCAGGAGTCAGGTAACCTGCTTCAAATGAACACACACACACACACACACAGATAAGAGAGATAGAGAGAGAGGGAGGGAGATACAGGTATGTTCACAAAAAGACTGGGAGAGAGAGAGAGAATCACACATGCACAGTCTCTGACACACAGATCTAGTTGTATACACAGTTGCATCCAGTTTTTCTACACCCAGATAGTCACATAAGAGAGGAGGAGGAGGAGAGAGAGAGTGAGAGAGAGAAAGAGACATTACACATCATGCATAGACTCAGACACACAGGTCTAGTTGTTTTCCAGTCGTTTTATTGAAGCTATTGCACTTACTTTGATGTTCAATGGGATTATCAGGGTCAGTTTTGTCCACATAGTCATCAGTCCCTAAGCTGGCAGTGTCCTTTGCTGTAATCGCTTTGGTGTAATGGTGTTGTTGTGTCTGTTGTTTAAGGCTGAGGAGGAGCTGGAGAGGGCCCAGAAGGTATTTGACGAGATCAATGTGGACCTGCAAGAGGAGCTGCCATCCCTCTGGAACAGGTGAGTAGCTCAGTTCATCATCAGCATAGATATTTTATACCTACAGTACTCAAGACCCTCTTCAGAGCTGAGCTGAGACAGCTATTTTTACAGGCATAGTGTACTGGTGTTTGTTTTTTTCTTTTTTGGCGGGTAAAGCTAATCTAGTATCTTTACATTTTCTTTACATTGTTGGATTTCTTCTTTGCTGTTCTCTCCTGAATTTACCTTCTCTCTTCTCTTTAATCCTCTCCTCTCCTTTCCTCTCTACTCTCTTCTCCTCTCCTCTCCCCTTTCTCTCTCCTCTCCTTCGCTCTCTTCTCCTCTCCCCTCCTCCTCAGTCGTGTTGGGTTCTACGTGAACACCTTCCAGAGTGTGGCCGGGCTGGAGGAGAAGTTCCACAGGGAGATGGGCAAGGTGAGGACACTGCTACATTCAGTTTCATCAAACTCCTTTGATAAATTATAGAATCAACAAATCTAAGATTGTCATCAGATTTACCTTAAACTGAAACTTAAAGGAATAGTTCGGTATTTTACACTTTAAGCCCGTTTTCTGTATTGCCTAGGATGCAAACGAGTCGTTGACACCGAAATCTCGAAGATTGATCCTGTTGCTGCAATTTGGCTGCTTTAGAATGTTCTCTGTATGGCTTAGATCCGGTTACGGCACAGACATGGCCCGGTTACGGCGCAAGTCTGATCTAGTTCCAGAGTCAGCTGCTCTCCGGGGTGTTCTCGAGGCAGGCTCAGCCTTTCGGCTTTCTCTCACCGATGAGTGAGGTTTTAGGCACTTGAGCTCAGTCAGCTGTGAAATTAATAACCTGTGGTGGAAGAAAAAGCTGACTCTGGCCAAGGGCCAGTGATCCTATACCTCAGGCAGAAATTAATTATTCTATTTTCTCTGTTTCTCTCTTTTCCTCTGCCTCTCTAGCTGAGCCAAAGTACGTATGATAACCTGGTAAAGGTTGAAAATCAGGAGACCCGGTATGTTGCAATTTGTTTTCTCCTTTTTGTTGACTATATTTGTTTGAGAAAATGTGTAGAGTATGAATATGTTGACTGTGTGTGTATGTGTACGTGTGTGTGTGTGTGTGTGTGTGTGTGTGCGTGCATGCGTGCCGTGCGTGCGTGCGTGAGAGAGAGAGATGCGTGCGTGCGTGTGAGAGAGAGAGAGATACGTGCGTGTGTGAGAGAGAGAGAGAGAGTAAAAGAGTGATAACCTTCATTCACTCACATGAATAACAAGCACACCGCTCCCACAGAAAAACAGGTGGCCGTGGGGCAAGGACGACGCGGCCTATCAGGAGGTAACTGCCCTGAAGGGCAACAGCACTCTGTGTGTCTCTCTATCTGATTCACGCTTGTACCTATACCTGCCTACCACTCCTCACAGGGTCAGCTATGCTAGTGTTGCTCACCTACCTGAATTAGCCTTAGATATGCTAGCACTCCTCACCTACCTGAATTAGCCTTAGATATGCTAGTGCTCCTCACCTACCTGAATTAGCCTTAGATATGCTAGTGCTCCTCACCTACCTGATTTAGCCTTAGATATGCTTGTGCTCCTCACCTACCCGAATTAGCCTTAGGCATGCTAGCACTCCTCACCTACCTGAATTAGCATTAGATAGGCTTCTTCACGTTCCTCAATTAACTTTAACCTTGTTATTGCTCCACACCCACCTGAATTAGCCATGCTGGTGCTCCCCATCTACAATCGTTTAACTGCTCTAGTGTTTTCTTAGGTTAGCCACTTACTGTATGTCTAGCGTTGACTGTAGACTGATAGTCATCACTTATCAGAGTTCGTCTCTGAAGTATAGTTGGTACCCTACCGTCAACCTCATATGTTCTTGTTATGCTAGAGTTTGCTATCAGGATATCTTTCTCGCCCATTGTAGAAGTGACTAGTTTCAGGTTACCGGCTAATTCCTCTGACATGATCAGCTATGTAGCCTACAGTAGGCTACCTAGACTACCTATACCTACCAAGGCTACCCAGACCTTTAGCTAGGCTACCTAGGCCTGTTAAACATCATGCTGCGGTGTTCGTCATGACCTGCAACTTTGGCAAAGTTATGCTAAAAGCTTCCACCCATTACAGGCAAGACAGGACTTTGCTTTGCGGCTAGTCTTCGTTGTGTGTCTGCTTGGTATTTTAGACAAGTTTGCATGAAAACTGATTCTAAATGTAGCCAGTGTTGGTTATAAGGCTTTGTTGAGTGCTCTTGTGACTGGACAAGTGAAGTGCTCCATCCTCAATCAAAATGGAATCAGACTATAGTTGCATCCTCGCCTTGTAAGTAGTTCATAGCAGCTTTGTGAGTTTCTCACTTCTGTCCTCTGTGGGCTAGAGATTCAGTAACATATTTAGATGAATGCTGGTGCCATTTCATGGTTTCAAAATTATGTCCAGATTGTGCTATAGCCTATGACTAAATTTTATTTGACTTGGAACAAATGCTCACTTACCTAAAAAGTGTACTAAGAGAATATTCATAGATAGCCCATATTTATACCCAGCTGAGTGATGCATTGCATTTGATTCCTCTATGTGATTTAAATCATTTATTTCACAATTATCAGTTGAAGCTCATTGATGGACCGCATTTGTCTAATATCTGTTATTGTGCCACTGCTTCAGCTAAACAGGATTGTGTGTGTGTGGGAAATTCACCCAGCAGCTCTGAACTGGGAAAACAAGGAAAAGCTTTATTTTTAAAATATAAATTAAAAAAGTACTGATCTGTCCTTTAAAAAAGATTTGTGTATTTGCGACTGGTCATTTGGTTAAGGCCACTTTAAAATAGCTAGCCAATGCGAAGACATGACATTGGAACTAGATTGCATCTGGCTCAAGAATAGTTCTTGCCCTGAGCTGATGGGCATTGTCCATATTTGTTGCCGTGCTAACTGCTGTCTGTGGTACTTGGGAATTTAACCTTTGACCTTGATATCATCGTCATCAGGCTCAGTTATGGTCTTATGGGAGGATAGCTTGGAAGCACTAATAAGATGTGTTCAAGATAACTTGAAATTTCCCAGTTTTCTCTTAGAAGTCAAGGTAGATGAAATTTGGCCAAATTTGGAAAATCTCAACTTCCAAGTGGTCTGGAATGCAGCCGAGGCTAGTGTCAAAAAGACAAGAAGATAACAGCTAGCACAGATCCAGAGTCAGGCTCTATCCCAGTTGCTTGTTTGTTTAAATTGTTTGTTTGTTTGTTTGTTTGTCTGCAAAGTTCAATAGAGAAAAGGGTGAGGGAGTATGGTCCACTAGTTCATATTAGGGGCAGAACGAGTGTTGTTTGTCAACAAGGGTCCATCTTGTTTGTCTGCTCTGCTGTGTGCATGATTTAGCCTAATGACTGACCTGTACGTGTGTGTGTGTGTGTGTGTCTGCAAGGCATAAGGAGTGATGCTTTTTTAAATCTTGAGAAATGCTTTTCTGCATGTCGGTTTGTCTCTGTTACGTAGCGTAGTGAGTTGCACTCAAGCAGATAGGTGTGTCTTGCACTGGTTGCACTGTGGTAGAAGGAGGAAATAAGACCGACCTGGCGGTGACCAGCATGAGTTCACCAGGTCACTATTGATCCTTTGACCTATTGACCTCCAGCTAATGTGTCCAATCCCCCCCCCCCCACTCCCCCCCCTCCTCTCTGTCTCTGTGTGTCCCGCGTGCAGTGGGCCAGACGGGGCTAACCACACCCTGGGTGTCGGACCTCCTCCCATTCCCAAGTCTCCGTCTAAGGTACGTCCAGGGGTCCATACTGTTAATATTTAATCTCATTTGTTTATCTCTGATTCAGACCAACCTTGCGGGCGGATAAATGATACCAATTCCCTTTTGAAACAGGAGCAGCTTGATCCCTTCCGTTGACTTCTCTGTGACTAGTTGCGTGTCTAATTGAGTGGTGGACATAAGGTCTAATATACCAGTGAATATATCATATGAATGAAATGAATAGCCTTGATGTCGGGAAATGTGTGGATGTTTATGGGCTGGTTCATTGTCTAGGCAAATGACATAAATGTGTATGCACCCAGCTAGGCAAGGACGGTTTGGCGTGTTGCAAAATGTGTTTTTTGTAACACGACACAAGTGCCATGTCATGTCTATGCCATGTCATTTCATGTCAGTGCCATGAGCCTTGCATTGTCAACTGAGTTTGTGTAGTTTGCATAGACTATGAATCAGGTGTAAGAGTTACTGTACGAGACGCTGGACAGTGCGCAATCCATCTGTGCATCGTGCTAACGCTAACTTTAACTCCAGCTGAGACCAGCGGTGCCGCCGCCACCCAAGGTCACCCCATCTAAGGAGATGAAGACCGAGAACATCCTCAACCTCTTTGACGAGGCGTCCACACCCAACATCAGTGTGACCTCTCCGACACAGGTCAGCCCTCACAACCCCTCGGCCTTCTACCCTCCCCCCGACCTCCAATGTCACCCCCCCCCCCCCCCCCTTCCCCTACTAAGAACCCCACAACATCCCCTAGGTCACTCTCAAGTCTAGAGCTCCACAGGAAGAATAACAGAGGTGTACTGTATTGTGCCACTTCTGCATGATACTGTACATGTACATGCATCTTGTTAGTGTACTTTGAAAAATGCATTTTGTCAAACATTTTGGAATATTTTGAACCAGCGGTTTCACACTGTTTTGTTGTGAAAAAAAGAAAAAAAAACACAACAGGAAAATGTAAATGGTGTTTTGAGATAGATAGATAGCAGTACAACATTTACAGGCGATGTAAAGGTTCTAACCAAATGCACTTTTACAATTATTCATAGAATGTGGACGTTAGTTACAGTAACCCCAAGAACCTCAGATACAGTATGCAACACATTTTTGGTTATCAAAAATGGCAAACTAAATATTTTTACACATAGTATTTCATAGTTCTAGGTTCTACTATGTGAAGTTTTAGGTATAGGGTCCATAGACTTAACAGTGACCATGTTCTACCACCCAATGATGTGTTTTCTTTTACCTTTGTTCTTCCATGGTGACATTTTTGGTGAAGTAGGCAACCCCAGGACTGGTGTGTGTTTGTGTTTGAGGTACATCTCCACACAAAATTGAAACATATGCAGAGATTGTTGCTGCTAACTTATTCAATTGAGTGTGCTATTAGTGTGCTATCACTTGAGCACTTTTAAGTATGTTGAAAGACATCTGTAAGACAAGACATTAGCGCAGAATTAGACATTTCTGAACATTTCTGAAATTTAGCATTGATGAATTGAAAACAAATGAAAATGAGTCTATTCTGTATGCAAAAGGGCATGCAACATTATTACATTAATGAAATGAAATGCTTGAAGAGAAGTTTGCTGCTGTAAGGAAAGGAGAGTATTTAGCGTAACAGTAAAATATAACGGAAAAGAATCAAAACATTCCAGGGCAGAAAGGCTTTCAAAAGCTCAATTGAAAAGTGGATAAATGATCACGATGATTGGAAAGTGAGACACACACACACATACGAACACACACACACACTCACACACACACACACACACACACACCAGTGGTGCCTACAGTGTCCTCAGTGGTCGTGCTCCCTCTCTTTCCCCTGTGTGAGTGTGTGTGGTGTCTCCCTCTGGTGGCAGTTCGATGCTCCTGGTGCGGGCAACCTGCTGGACATGGACCTGGACTCTCTCTCTGCTATCAGCCCGGCAGCCCCCGCCGCTAGTGCCGCCCCCCAGGTGTGTGTGTGACTATGTGGGCATGCAGGAACAGAGAGGTAGATTTAGAGAAGGATACATGGAGAAATAGATAGGTAGATATTGTAGATGGATACATACCGTAGATAGATAGATAGTTACTGTAGATAGATACATAGATAGATAGATGCTGTAGATAGATACATAGATAGATACATAGATAAACACATAGATAGATGTGCAAATGTGAAAAAAGTGTCATCACAAATCGTAAGTAAGTGCAACTCGTGTGTGTATCTGTGCAAGCTGTCTGTGCAGACGGGTGTAGATTGTGTGCGTGTGTGTGTGTGTGTGTGTGTGTGTGAGAGTGTGTGTGTGTGTGTGTGTGTGTGTGTGTGTGTGTGTGTGTGTGATGCGCACACCATCTGCTGGGGGAGAGCAAGTGAGCAGCATGGCAGCGCTTTAAAACACCGAGCTCCATTAGGGTCTGCAGGAGACAGATGGTGACGTGAGTGCGTGAGTGAGTGAGTGAGGAGGAGGAGGAGGAGGATGAAATCCAGGAGGCACCACAGAACTCCCACAGAGAGAGACAGAGAGATGCTGATTCTCCCTCAGGCATCAGCTCACTCCGGTTTAGATGCAGCTCAGATCTGGCTGGTATACAGTACGCCTCGTATCCAGCTATGATTTAGCTCTCGTGGATCGCCGAAATAGGCTGTGATCCGGCTCACAGATGGCTGAGATCCGGGTCAGATTCATCTTGGATGTGGCTCAGGTCTGGCCCAGATCAGGGCTGTGTCTGCTCCAGAGCCAGTTGTTATCTGGGCGGTGGTAAACGCACTCTGTCTGTTCGGTGCCATTATATCGCAAAACACGTCATTCACTTGTTCATTTCTCCCCCCCTCTCTTCTTTTCTGCCTATCCTCTCCATGCCAGGAGGAAAACTGGGATTCTTGGGAGGTACGTAAATTCACTGCAGTGACCTTTTCTTTGGCTCAGGGATGCTAGTCCTAATAGGAACTGTTTTTGAAGTTTACAGACGATCGTGTCAGAGTATGACGGAACATATTACCAGCCGATTGTCATTTATTTGCTTTATATTAAATGCTATTTGCTATTGGCTAAATGCAGTTGCTATTCACAGGTCCAAATACTTTATTTTTCGTTGTGTCTGTTTTGTGCTGTAAGTGTTTTTGGTTTGGTTATCAATCAATGACTCATGACTTAGCATCGCTTAGCATAATTCACTGAAAGTGGGATAGAGCAGTTAGCCTATAGCTAGTCTATAGGTTAACTGGTTTAGGCCATTTCCAGTAAATGTGTCAGACTGAGTTATTGCACACACCAAAAAAAATAGTATGTATCCTCATATCTAGCTCTAGACACCAATGAAGCTAATTTCCCCAAAGAAGTGGGCGTATAACTTAAATGCTGTATGGTTCTTTGCTAACGTTAAAAGGTATAGGCATTCAGAATGCTAATCTTCAAATAGCATGGCCTAGTGTGTTCTCTCTGAAGCGTTGCTTGTTGGTTTAGCTCACTTGTCTTTCACACCCCTGTTGCTCCTGTTAATCTGGTCCGACTCCACCATCTCCTCTCTGGCCTCTGCGCGCCCCCATACACATACCCTCCTGCCCCCTTGAAATGGCCCCATTCGTTGCCCCTCTCCTCGCCACCCAACCCAACCCAACCCTCCCCAACCCCCACCTTCCACCCCCGTAGCAAGACGAGTCCCAGCAGCCCGCAGCGGCGGCGGCAGCAGCGGCAGCAGCTGTGGACTACACTAACCCCGACTGGGGCGATGATGACCCTACGCAGCCCGACTGGGGCGATGATGACCCCACCCAGCCCAACTGGGAGGATGACAAGCAACCGGCCCCGCAGCAGCCGGAGGACCCCACCCAGCCCGACTGGGGCACGGACGAGCCTGCCCCGGACGCGGCCGACTACGAAGCGGCCCCCGCCGCCGCCGCCGTCGCCGCCGCCAGCGACGAAGCTGCCGCGGCGGACGAAAGTGCCGCCGATGTCGTCGACGACGGTGGCGCCGCCGAGGCCACTGACGACGGCTCCGCCGCTCAGCCTGTGCAGGAAGACGGGGAACAGGTAACCGTCGGCGACGGACCGGCGGCTGCAGTTGCGGCGGTTGCGTCACGGTGGTGGACAGAGGGGGGGGCAGAGGCTCCGGGCATGCTCGATTAACCGCATGGCAAAGTCTGGCTGGCCGGCCCTTGGCCCCCTGGATGCTTGGCATGGGACCGCGGCAGAGACAACGGACGCTGGGCACTCCTTATTTTCTTTTCGGGGGGGGCGGGGGTCGAAGGAGGGCGTTCGCGCTTAAAGAAAGGCTCTTGAACTTGTCCCTGTTTGAGGTGGCCGTTGGGGTTCGGTTGGTTAGTACACCCGTGGGACGATCTTTATAACACTGATCATTTTGGTCAGATATCTCCAAGTTGAACTAAATCTAAAGGTATAAGAATCAGATTTCAGGTCCTCTCACATATCATACCGTTCTCTTTCTTTGGAAGAGTAGATACAAGAGTAGTACGGTTATGTCTGCTCTGTTAAGGAGCTATTTGAGGACCTGAAACTGTCGCGAACTCTCCAATGGGGACAAATCAAGACCCTTTGCTCTTTAAGACTTTAGCGTCTCTGCTGTTCTAGTTTCCAGACCGTTTCTTTGGTGGTGGTAGTGCAGTAGATGGAACGACTAACCATCAGTTAGGGCTCCGATTCCTTCCCGAAGGATTTTAGGCATAGTCGGAAATGCCTAAACACTCCATGTTTTTGCACACACAGAGCCACTACTTTGGCCTTCGACTGCCCTGTCCTTCAAGAGTCAAAGTATGAGCCGGGTGACTGGGCCCATGTGTGCAAAAAGTCCTGGACGTCCTGTACGTGTGTGTGTGTGTGTGTGTGTGTGTGTTTGTGCTGTAGTTCCGTAGACCGGTCAGTACCGGTCCTGTGGTTCTCATCTTCATATATCCCTCATATGCACGCACACACACTCACATGCACACTCACATGCACTCACACGCACACACACACACACACACACACACACACACACACACACACACACACTCACACACATGCACGCACGCACATACACACGCACATACACACACACATACACTATCTCTGTCTATCACACACACAAAAACTCTCTCTCTCTCTCTCACACACACACACACACACACACAAAACGTTCACACATGCACACACACACAGAAACTCTTTCTCACACACACACATACACAACACTCTGTATCACACATGCACAAAAGCTCTCACCCATTCTAAGCGTGTACTTTGTCTCCAGCAGGCTGTGGAGACTACAGAAGTTGCACCCGCTGTAGAGCCTGCCGCTGCTGCAGAAGCCGTGAGCACCTTTGTTACTACAGCGATACTGTGCAGAGTCTCAAACATCCATTTTGGAGTTTATAGTTGTTCTCGATTGCTTTGACCTGCTTAGAGAAACTGGGATCCACAGTAGAAGTCATCTCTTGAGAGTGCGCTCACAGAGGGTTCACACATTTCTTCCACCCTTTCGCAAAACAGTTTCCTTAACCAGGTCAAAGAATCGAGAAAAACAGTAGTTGTGTTGAAAACACAGTGTCAGAGTTGAACTAACACGATCGAACAAAAACTGTAATGCAAGAATCACTTGATCAATTTGTAATTGAACAGTTATTTTCAACATTATATGATCTATATCTCTATCTACAGTATATCTATATCTCTCTCTCTCTGTACAGCACTTTGGTCAGTGGAAACTGTTTTAAATGTGCTCTATAAATTAAATTTACTTACTTACTTTACTTACTACATGATTATTCACCAATAATTTGAGTAATACATATTATGATAGAACAGTTATTGAGCAGTAATTGAACATCTTCCGATAAATGTTATAATTGAATGCACATAGTAGCCCATCTTATGAGTGATCAGTAGAGCTCAAATCTGATTGGCTGGATGTTTTTATCTTTTTTTTCCAGGCTCCAGAGGCCACTGAATCTGCAGCCGCTGCAGAGATGCCTCCTGGATTCATCTTCAAAGTAACTCACACTCGCACACGCACACACACACACACACACACACACACACACACACACACACACGCACATGCACATGCACACAGGCACACACACCGAGCATTGTAATTTAGAACCATGACCTGCAAGGGCTTATCTATTCCATCTAGTTCCCATTGAGGTTTTACACCATGCCTCTCTGAATAGGGGAAAATATATCTGATACCAAATGTTTGTTTGTTTGTTTGTTTATTTGTTTACTTAATTTACTTTGCTTCCACCCACAGGTCCAGACCATGCATGACTATAACGCCAATGACTCTGATGAGCTCGAGCTGAAAGCAGGGGACGTGGTTCTGGTGATGACCTACGATAATCCAGATGAGCAGGTCAGATGCCTAACTCAGATGGCCTCACAGTATTTCAGTACAACATGCTGCTCCTGGAACTCTCTAGAGTTGTGTCGTCATTTTCATGCTTGTTAAACTGAGGTTTACACGTTGACTTTGCCAAATCTCTTCAGCTACAGTATATTGATAGAATAGTTATTCATAGGGAATGCTTTTCTTTTCGTCATTCTTTTTTGTGATTAAAAAGAACAATACGATTCTGATTGGTTTGACTATTATATTAAGCCCTGTGGCTTATTCCCAGGTGCGGAAAATACACGGTTTTGTTTTGTATTTGCTGGCCATACACAATGTGGCTGATAGACGGAAAATTACTGTACAAATGAATTACTATGACATATTCTAGGGTTAATTCTAATGTAAGCACCTTAGAAGGTATTAAGATAATGATTATCAGTGAGTGTCCACTGTCCACCATACTGTAGGTGTGTGTATGTGTGCACATGCTTGTGTATGTATTTATCTGTGTGTGTGTGTGTGTGTGTGTGTGTGTGAGTGCACGTGCGCGTACTTGTGTACCGTATGTATTTATCTGTGTGTGTGTGTGTGTGTGTGTGTGAGTGCATGTGCGCATACTTGTGTACCGTATGTATTTATCTGTGTGTGTGTGTGTGTGTGTGTGTGTGTGTGTGTGTACTTGTGCATGTATTGATCTGTGCACGTGTGTGTGTGTGTGTGTGTGTGTGTGTGTGTGTGTGTGTGTGTGTGTGTGTGTTTGCAGGACGACGGCTGGCTGATGGGCGTGAGAGAGAGTGACTGGCAGAAGACCAAAGACCTGGCCATTAAAGGCGTGTTCCCCGAGAACTTCACCCAGAGACTGTGAGGCCCCAGCCTGAGGTCGCTCCGCCCACGTCCATGCCAACACCGCACGCAAACCAACGAGTGGCCACCAGCACCACTCGCAAGCAGACACCAGGCCAGACACGCCCCAGAAATCTGACCCCTATGTCCTGTCGTGTCCTGCCCAGTCCCCTTACTCCTGTTTCAACCACCCTCATGATGCCCCACTGAATTCTGGGATTGATTTTGACTTTACATCCTTACCCCACTGACTGTTGAAATGCATGAGATTACATACCAGGGAGTGAGAGTGATCGATCGATCGATTGATCATTTGATTGATTGATTGGTTGATTGGTTGATTGATTGGTTAACTGGTTTCTGAATAGGTCAATTGATTGAGTTTTACATTTACAGAATTCACATTGTCATCTGTAACTAGAGTGAAATGGATTCCACAGTGGATTGTCTCAATCCCAAAACAACCATCAGCCCTTTTTACAATCCATCACAGCAACAGCTGCTGTTGTCTGCTTGCTCAAATATCCACGTCTCTGTGTGTGTTTGTCTATGTCCAGACACTATCTCAGTCTGGCATATTGGGAAGCGTTAAAGACTGTGATGTCATGGGAGACAGTTGGACGGACCGTCCCCTGAGTCCATGCTGGTCACAGGAAGTGATGTGATTGCTTTGTCATGCTATTTCTTTCGTCAGTTCCATGCATTTGCAGCGTTGCACGGGTGTTACAGAAATGTTGTTGATGTTGTTAGCGTAGACTTTCATTCCTCTAGCCTTTTTGGAAAACCCATGAGATAACACACTTGAAACCTCTCCCAATACCTGGTGGCTGTGCAATTTAGAGTTGAAAGACAATATATTTATGTATTTATTTATTTTGTTCTTATTTATTTTTAATCTCTTCATACCACAGACTAGGCTACCATATGGATAGGACCGTTTCATTAAGGCAAACATGTGCATATAATATCTAAATGCAGCCCTGAATGGAGTATACTTGTGGGTGTGACTGTGACTGGTCGAGTGAATTGGGAAATAAATAAGCTAATCATCTTAAGGTCATTTCAGCCGCAAACAGAGTCAGCAAACTCCACTATACACACAAACAAACAAACAAACAAACAAACAAACAAACAAACAACAAACACTGTAAATCATGTTCCCAGAGATGTATTTATGCAATATTGTCAACACAAGTTCTACATGCCGTGTGTATTCCTATGTGCCGAACCTCTCTGTGAGGAATAAGGAGTTTCAAACATCTGTGTGTGTGTGTGTGTGTGTGTGTGTGTGTGTGTGTGTGTGTGTGTGTGTGTGTGTGTGTGTGTGTGTGTGTGTGCGTGCGTGCGTGCGTGCGTGCGTGCGTGCGTGCGTGCGTGCGTGCGTGCGTGCGTGCGTGCGTGCGTGCGTTCCAACAAGTTCATTTCACATGTTTCCAAATATTGTGATAATTGATATGCATAACAGTCAACCTAACTCTATTCTACTGTATGAATTTTAAGTTTTGAGCACAGTTTTGTTTTTTTTAATTTGTTGTTTTTGTACATGGTCCAAGTATGAATTGTTGATATCAGCATCTATCTGTGAAATACGTGAGGAAGGGTAGTGAGGGAGGAGGGGTCATTTCTATGTGCCATGACAGTGTGGTTTCTGACCCTGTGTAGAGTTTGACCTAGATAATGTCAATGCTTTACCTTCTCTCTGTGTGAGACGTTGTTTTTTTAACTTATAGCCTACCCACCCCCTTTACATTATTCCTCTCCCCCAGTTCGGTGTTTATGTTGATCTCCCTATAGGGTTGCCATGGAAACCTGAGGCCTTATCCAAGGCTTTTTTTTTGGCACAGTAGCCTATTGGAGATGTGTGTTTTCTCTCCTCTTAATTCCCTGCCAGTTATCTTTCATCCATAGAAGAGATTAATTATCAGACGATCTCAATACCACCTAACAGTAACAGTACTGTGAGGTAATTGTGTGTGTGAGAGAGTACGAGGAAGAGAATTTAGAGAGAGATTGAGGTGGTGTATGTTTCTGTATGTACTGTATGTATGTGTGTGTGTGTGTGTGTCTGCTTGATTTTATATCAACCAATTTCAGCTTCTTAAATCAGGTGTGTCACTGCTTCTCAGATGTTTTTGATCTGAAGGGGAGACGCAGTGAGACTCAGTGCAACCTTACAGCTTCTGTAGCAAACCCATGTGTACAGTATCTGGGCTAGCTGATGGTTAGCTTAACATTCACATGGAGAGTACCTGAGCTAGCTGATAGCTAGCTTTACATTCATGTGTAGAGTACCTTGGCTAGCCTATAGCTAGCATTCAAATAGCTATCACAATGCTAGATTACTACTTAATATGTGATGTCTGTAGACTCAGAGATACTCATGGGCTATGCAATGAACGACTGAAATTGCAACCCTATCTGCAGGATCAGGATGCTTCTGAAAAGACAGACATCCCAATCAGCCAATGATTTGATGTATTAAATGGAAGGGGTGGATTCCAGTGATAGAGAATTAAGGTTAGGAAGTTACTAAAAAAATACTAACTTTGCCTATACAACAGCTCTAAGCAGTGTTGACAAAGCAAAAAAATAACAATAAAAACAACTGCTTATTCTGTGTTTAGTCGGTACTCCACGTTAACGTAAATCTTATTGTGTCTGTACCAGCAGATGTCATTGCTTTTGGACAGACTATATTGACATCTTACTAATATACACTAGTTACTATGAAATGAAAAAAATCTATATTTATTTTTCTTTGCTGGTGTTTTCGTGTTGGTACATATAAGTACTGTGAAATTTGTGTCATTTGTTAGGCTATGTGTAAATAGCATTAAAAAAAACAGATAGGTATAACATATCCCTGTGTACATATCAATAGAAGTACGAATGTGACAGGTGCATGCATAGCCTCACATTAAAAAAGTGTGTATGTGTGTGTGAACTTGTCCTCTCTGTAATTTTTAATTTGTATTTTTTAATTTGTATGTTTTGGGAATATGGACGTTGGGGACTGTCCGGTCCGGTCCTGTCCTGTATTTGAAGCCATGGGTGTTCCTTTCCACCTCTGTCGTCCCCGTACACACTGCTGTCATAACAGTACTAATAAACAATGGGGTCAGCCCCGCAAACAGACGCCAGCTCTCTCTCTGTCTTTCTCTCTCACCTCTTGAATTTTCCCTTGGGGATCAATAAAGTATCTATATCTATCTATCTATCTATCTATATATCTATCTCTCTCTCTCTCTCCTCTCTGATTTATATACAAGCATGTCACATGACATAAGCCTGGAAACAACGTGTGTCCTAGCTGTGTCATAATGTACTAGTGCGTTCATGCGGCTGGGAAGTGGGAATGTTCCCACTGTGCACAAACACACACACACACACACACACATGTGCCTCTTTGGCCGCTCTTAAATCTGCACCACAAAATCAGTGGCCTCAGTTCCTAGCTGTTCCAACAGTATTTGTTGCTTTTGGCATAGGGTGACAATATGTCTCCGGTTTCAGGGGACAGTCCCCGTTTTTGGTTGCCTGTCCCCGGGACAATACAGAAAAATACCTATGAAGATCAAACTTGTATGTATTTCAATCGAATTGATAATCAAATTGAAAATGTCCCCGTTTTTTCCCACATTTGGGGGAATTTTTGGGGATTATGTCCCCAGTTTTGGTCTCGGACATCTGGTCACCTTATTTTGGCTGTATTTTGAAAATATGTGGTTACCATTCACCAATCCCACACTATGACAAATATGTTGTGGGTAAAACAACATAACCAGAGGGATAACTGAACTTGTAGCATGTTACCTTACTACCGACAAGGAAGTATAAGGGGGTGACCACAGGGGCTGTCAAAAAACAAGACAAAAAAAATCAGAGGTAAAAGTGAGATTATTTGTCCATGCAGCAATTTCACTTGACAAGATTTCTTTTAAGTGTTCAAATTTAATGTTGAACAGAATGAACACTTAAAATAAGAAATTCACTCTTAAAACAAGATAAATTACCTAACACTTCTAAATCTTGATAAGGTCAAATAATCGGCAGTGTGCACTATTGTACCCACGTCTCATAATTCCTCCACACCCTATTAAATGTGTTTAACGGCCAGAAGCCCCCACTGATCCCCAGCAAACCCTCTTGAGCCTGACCCTGTCCAGTCGGAGCAAGCGAGCATGAGTGAGTGATTGAGTGTAATGATTATGGAGAAGTCTCTTGGTATTCACCAGCCAACAACCAACAACCAACTGTTTCACAACCTTGGGCCCAAAGGTCAGTGAAGGAGCAGACAGGAGAGGCTACCGGTGGGCCGGCCAGTAGGAGTGGACAGTGACAGGGCACATTAACACAAGAGAGACATGCTCAGAAATGCTACTGGTCACCTCGGGGTCAGTTACATGTGAGCTTTACTTGTCCACATGTGCGTGGACTTCATGCACCTGAAAGGGATGGTGGCTCTCAAGATGAAGATGTTCAGCAAGTCGTCGCAACTCCTCTGAGGATCCTTTTGTAAAAAAAAAAAAAAAAACATAAGGGAGTGATTTGGGATACATCCCCAATTTAGGGAGCAGCAGCCTGCAGAAAGACCAACGAAAAGGAGCAAACGTGAGATATCAGCAGAGGAGAGGAGAAATGATTATTGACGGGCAGCAGACGGACGCCTCTGTGCAGGACCCCAGAGGCCCCCAGTGGACCAGCAGCCGTGGGGTGGACTGGTGCCCACCACTTGTGCTCAACCTGGCCCTGGCACTACAGGTAGGGCAACATAAATCATTGTGACGAGGCTATAGGTAAGACATTGCATTGGCATGACAGGTATAGGGCAACATAAATCATTGTGACGAGCTTACAGGTAAGACATTGCATTGGCTACTACACACAACAGGTAAGAGTTTGGTAGTTCTGCAAGCAAAGTATGTTGGTCCCCAAATTAACTGATGTGGTACTGAAGGAGAAACTTTGCTGACACAACAGCTGGAACATGCACTTACAGGCAGGACAGGTTAGGCATTATTTTGGCACCACAAGGAGGACCACTTTAGAACGTAAACAAGTTACTGTAAGTAGGAATTGCCATGGTTATGCAGCATTGAGTGCAACATTTTTTTTTAGAATAGTTCATAGCCAAATTCTCAAATGACAAAACAAAGCTGTTCCTCTCTCTCTGAGTGGGGGTGTGTGTAGTTGCGTGCAGCATGACTATAGTCATCATGACACTGATAGTAGTGGGTATCCCAAAACCAACTTCTGACTTCCTGTCCGGCATTACCTCTTCCATCTCTTTTCCTCCTGTTGCATCATAGTCACTCCCTCTTTCTCTCTCTCACTCTCTCTCTCTCTCTCTCTCTCTCTCTCTCTCTCTCTCTCTCTCTCTCATTCTCTCTCTCTCTCACTATCTCTCATTCATCTCAGCAGCACTGAAAAGGTTTTATAGGGGCAGTTACTTTGCTGAATGGCTGAGAGAAACAAAATTCGGTCTCTTCCCAAACTTTATCTTTCCTGTCCGCTCTCTCATCTTTTCTCACTTTTCCTTTCCTTTCTTTATTCCCTTCATCTAATTCTCTCTCCTCTTGTTCCCTCCTTCATTCATTGCCTGTTTTGACCACACACACACACACACACACACACACACACAAACACACTCCCACCTCCACCTGTTCCCCATCCTCTCCCCGCAGCATGTGTTGGTGCAGTGCTCGTTGCTGGTGCTGACGGTGGGGATGCTCCAGTGTGGTCTCCAGTGGACGGAGGCCCGGCGGGGTCATCACCTGGCCTCCCTGCTCTTCTCCTCGGCCCTCGCCACGCTCCTGCACACCTGCACGGGCTCCCGGTCAGACACTTCACCTGCGCACTGCTGTCATCATCACCATACTACATCTTAAACAGAATCAAACTGGCTTTAATGTACAGCACTTACATGATACAGCGGAACAGGTCTCATTGTTGGTGTGGATAGTAATGTCTAGACATTTTTCTTTTTTTTTGTTTTAAACATCTTTTCATTGAGAAATATAGATTATAAACATCTTAAACATACAGAATCAAACTGGGGCAATTGCTCTGTTGCTAGTTTGGAGTTTAACACGGTTTTAAACTCCAACTCCCAACTCAAACTCCAGTTTAAAACGTGTTAAATTCGACAGTGAGTTTTAAGTAAAACGTGTTAAGCGACAGAGCAATTGCCCCACTGGCTTTAATGTACAGAGCTTACAACTGTGGAAGAGGTCTCATTGGTGTCCATACATAGTGTAGCGCCGAGGAGAAGTTAGGAGACAGGGAGGCTGAATGTCGTTCCAAAACTCCGGTAATTTATTCTCTTAATAGTGTACAGGCTAGTACACGGGCAGCAGGAGGTGTCCACTCAAAAACAACAAAGTACTGCTAATCCCTAAATTGCTAACTCAAGTCACTCAATCACTCAACACAACTCACTCGCACGCAATTCAATTCAACTCTGATAAAACTTAGTAAACGTCTTAGAACCCCTTATTCTAATCCCTCCCCTATCAATAACTAACCTATCTGATCCCCTAAATATTCCCCCCTGGACACCTCCCCCCAATCACAACACATCAGAACTGATTGACACATTCTATGACTATTCTATGAGGAGAGGGAGACACAGACGCACACACACACACACACAAACACACACACACACACACACACACACACACACACACACACGCGCGCGCGCGCGCGCACAGACCGGGAAAACAGGAGACACAGGGGAAACAACAGAGCAGTCCAACAAGGGGGTTATAGCCTCGGCGCTACAATAGTAATGTCTAGAGTAGACATTTTTCTTTAAAAATATATATATAAATATATATATATTTTTTATTGAGAAATAAAACAGAGACACATCAGTACAGTTGCAGAGTTTTTGTTTTTCTTACACACAAAGCACCCAACTCCCAGTCCATCCCAACCCACCCCGACTGCATCAAATAAGAAAGTATTAACAATACAGACAATTATAAAGGAAAAACATACTCAGAACTGAAACATGAATAAACAAATGTGATTTCTGTGAAGGACGGCACGCCTTCAAAACTCCATCATGACAAACCGTAGTGGATTACTATTGCCAGGGGAGCAGTAATGTTTAGACCTTTAAGCCTGTAGCCATTTTGTTGTCCTCAACTACAGTAGTTCACAACTGTCTACAGTACATCACTGTCAACTGATTGTGATAGTCCACTCTAGAGTTGACTAGTGGCTGATGAATGTCTCAACACATGTAAACACACATAATACTGACACGTGTGATGTTTGCTCAGCTTGCCACTGGTGCAGGCTCCGTCTCTGGAGATGCTGGTGCCTGCTCTGGTCCTGCTCTCTGCTAAGACAGGTGAGGGAATTACGCACACATTCTCTCTCTCTCTCACACACACACACACACACACACACACACACACACACACACATATGCACACACACACAAACACAAACACATGCGCACACACACACAAACACACACACAAACACACGCACACGCACACACGCACAAACACGCGCGTGCACATACACACACAGGCACACACACACACTAATTACAGAGGGGTTGTTAGATCCATCAGCTGCATCTCACACAGGCGGTCCTGATTTAGAGCAGGGACAGGATGGTTCTCTAACGCATCATTGTACGTTACCTTGGTTACCTTGGTAATGATGACAAAAAGATAATAGAAGAAATAGAATAGAAGAAAATACATTCTCTCCATCATTTTGTGATCAACAGCATATTGGGGGGCGGGCCTTGGGACATGCTGTGATCTGTGCCACTACAGTAACATCACCTTGTCTGTGTTCTCCCGGTGACCAACACTGTGTGTTTGTGTTGCCTTGCAGGGAGTGAAGAGGACTGCAGGGGGCAGTATAGCGAGGCAGAGGGGTGTGACGCCCAGAGCAGTGCAGAGAGAGAGGTAGGCCACTCCACTCGCCAGGAGCTGTTCACGGTGCTGAACCCCCGAATCACCCCTCTCTCCCCTGAATCACCCCTCTATCCCCACCCCTCACACGGCACTCCCTGTAGCACACACACACACACACACACACACACACACACGTATAAATGTGCTATAAATATACACACAAAAAACAACCACTACACACTGCATTTGATTACTTTTTATTGAAAGTAAACAGCGCATTTCGTATACAGTACATGCTTCCAACTGTAGAAGCAGGTAGGCGAAATACGTTTTTCACTCTCCATGAAAAGGGATCAAATGTAGTGGGGTGGATTGTTTAGACTTTCATTCATGTGCTACCTGCCATCATCTGATTGAGTAATACTAGAGTAATCGTGGGTATCATGTAGCTTGTAGCTACTGTAGCATGAAGACAATGAGAATAATATGCACATGCAGACACCCACACATTCACACACACATACACATATAG
>NC_084997.1:28427421-28429921 GCF_963854185.1 Sardina pilchardus
TTTTTGTTTTTCCTTTTATTTATTACTTTATAGATTTCTTGTGCTGAGTATAGCCTGCAGAACCGAGTAATGCCTAATGGAACTCACATGAGAATAAAATCAAGTCTCACTAACTTGGAGATCCACTTCATCCTCTGTGTCCTCTGAGTGCAGTACACTTGTCACCTCACCATCTACAGTACACGCTCACGTATTTGCTCTTTCTTTCTTTCTTTCTCTATTTCTTTCTTTCTTTCTTTCTTACTTTCTTTCTTTCTTTTGTTGTCTTTCCAGTTTCTTCCCTGTTTGCTTTGAACTCTAGTGTAGATTCAGCTATGTTGTAAATCCTGCCGCTCTAACAAGCCAACACTTACAATGCTATCAATCAGATAGTGAGTTACAATACTGCTAATTAGAAGGTGACCCAAGCATGCATGGGGGACCTTGGACATGCTGTATCACCATATGGCCAGAAGATGGCGATAATGAGTGACACAGTAATGATTTTAGGGGGACTGCTACACACAGAGATAAAATAATGAAAAACTTTGTTCTCCTGGATATTCTAATATGTGCAATTTGTAATGCTAGGTCAGTACACTGTTGACAGATTCGGATAAGTGAATTTGGGTGTACGTTAACAGCGGGTCATACACTTAAATTTCAAAGGACAGTGTAATAGCCATGAAAAAGGTGGTTTACATAGTTGAGTATGGTGTAACACAAACAGAGAGTTGCTCTGCCAATATAAGAAGTGCAGTTTCGAATTCACTATTTGCAAATAACTGTGTTTATAGATATGTGTGTCCCTATATGTAGAAATACTTTATTGCTTTTTGAAACACCAAACGGCAAACGCTTTCTGCTGTGTGCTTGTGTTGACCTGCTGCACAGGGACGTGCTTGTGTTCCCCTGCAGGGGGCAGTAAAGCGAGACTGAGGGGTGTGATTCCCAGAGCAGAGCAGACAGAGAGAGAGAGAGGTACTCACCACCAGGAGCTGTCCGTGGTGCTGACAGTGCCAGACCACCCCTCTCTCCCCACCCCTACTCCAGCTGCACTCCCGCATCCACACACACAAGCACACCTGCCCGTCGGTGTGCAGGATACCTCACCTGGACGTTCAGGTCACTCACACACACACTCGAGTGACGCCAAGTCGATGTCCTCCGTCGATCAGTTTTCCTTTGACAAGACTGTTGCTTGGCTCTGACACCACCAACATATTAAGTAAGGGATGATGTATTGTCCGCCGCTCATTATCGAAAAATTAATCTTGACTGGGTGAACAGGACTCCGACGTAAAGCAGAAGTCATTCATGTCATTCATGTGAATGGAACACTATGAAGAGCTGTTGTAGAGAATGAGCATTGGAATGACCTCTGCCATAGAATCCCACACAATTGGAATGTGTTCTATCATAGAATAAGAGGAGTGTGTTCTTGTCTGGTCATCTCATTCTAAAAATACACTGCACACACATCTCTCTTCACTTCGTTAACGTGCGCACATGTTTGTATGTCTCTTCCTTTACTTAAGTGTATGTGTGTGTGTGTGTGTGTGTGTGTCGGTGAGCTTGTCTTACTTTACATGTTTCTGGGTGCCCCTCTTCTTTAATGTGTGTATGTCGGTGTGTGTGTGTGTGTGTTTGTGTTTGCTGGTCCTTTTTTTTTGTCTTTGACGTGTAAGTAAAAGTGCACAGCGCCCCCTAATGGCTCCCAGTGTAACAGCAGCAGGTGCAGCGTCCTTGGAAGCCAAGGCCTGTCTCTGGCTCCATTCACACACAGTAATTACCTCCACCAAGGAGGTTATGTTTTCATCGGGGTTTGTTTGTTTGTCTGTCTCTCTGTCTGTTTGTTTGTTCACAAGATAACTCAAAATGTTATGGATGGATTTCAACTAAATTTTTAGGGAAGGTCCGAAATTATCCAAGGAAGAAGCACATTTTGGGAGTGACCTGTGTTACCGTCTGATTCCAGGAAGCGCTTATGATTTTGCTTGACGGACGTTCTGCGCTCTCGGAGTGCTTTCCTAGTTATCTACAAATGCAGCTTCTTTCTCTTCATGTTCTTCGGCCCACAGCGAGTGAGCTTGTTCTCCTGCAGTCCATACAGACTGCACGGTGACTGACGAGACAGCTGTTAGCACTCACTGGGTTTGTTTATGTTCAACTTCATCCTGACTTCACTTACCTCATTCCCTCTGTTGTCATGGGTGAATTAGCGCTGTAAGCTAACACTTAGTCAGTTGTCTCTTTGTAATAGGTGGCTTTACTGGAAGAGGGTGTTTTAAAACAAACCGGGACTATTTTTGAAATGTGTACGTCATACAGTATATTCCGTAGAAGAATGGGAGTGCAATCCTTCCTTGCGGGATGACTGCGGGTGGTTTTCCTAACAGCAGGGAGAGGTGGGGTGAGCAGGGCAATTCCAGGATTTATCTAAATAAACGGTTCTTCTGCAGAGTGTCACGGGTATGGGGAATTGTGAGACATCTTTTTGAGAATGATTTATTTGACTATG
>NC_084997.1:28439921-28444921 GCF_963854185.1 Sardina pilchardus
TGGGAGAGGAGACTTGTAGGGGGATGGAGAGAGACGTACAGTGAGAGAGAAATTAGAAAAAGAAATCAAGGCGCGCATCAAAGATGTGTGGATCATGTGAAATGACAGAGGACAAGCCGACACGTGCGGCAAGAACGCCTCATAACTCAGGGCAATGGCTGTCATTCGAGCTCGTCCTCCGCTTCTCGAGAAAAGCGGGAAAACCAGATGACAGAGACTGTGGGAAACTGTGGGAATGTTTTGATTCAGATGCGACTCAGCTGTTTTAATTTGCCAGTCAACAGGCCGTCCGTTTCTGTCATAACTACGGAGTAGCAAAGTTCTACAGGTCACCGAGGTTGTTTTTCTTTTTTTGAGGGGGGGGGGGGGGGGGGGGTGAATACACATAACCAGTCTTTATAGGCCTAATACTATAGCCTACGCTACAGCATTCAGTTGTGAGGCAAACGTATACATTTCTGAAGTGCAAATGTTGGTCTGGTCCATAGTCTACGCTTACACGGGCTCTCCGAGTTCCCTTCTGATGTTCACCATCCAAGCTGCAGTCGAGTCGACCGCACATCTACTGTAGCAGCCAGAGCACCATGCCCTCCGGGCGCAGACAAAACACTCTCAGCGTCCAATTAGATTTGAGGCGTTAAAGGAGCGGTCGCGGATCCGTCTGCCTCTCCTATAGCGCTTTCAGTCGGTCTCGGTCGGGGTGGAATGGTCCGGGGTGCGCGCCTCGCTCCGCTACGGGCACAACGAGCGCCAGACCCGCGGAGGGGCGGCGGCGGTGGCGGAGAAGAAGGGTGGGGGATCCTTTGCCTTTAACATCAAATTTGATATTTTCCATATGGCGGCAAAAATAGCATGAAAGAAACTAACCCTAGTCCCCGAGTAAAAATGCCAAAATACACAAAATGCATTCCTCAGTTTGCTAAATAATCAGTTTTTTCCCCTCTCCTTCCACATTTGTTTGTGGAGCTCCGGGGTTATGAATAGACGGATTCACATTGAACTTGAGAGGCTGACGACCCGCCACATCCATATGAGTTTCATAGCGGCCTCTGACATGGTTTTCTTGGGATCTGTTTGCAACATGTCACCAAGTGTTCTGGGATGGTTGTTCCCATGGCTTCAAGGCCAAGCAGCTTAAATTCTTCTAAGACTGTTTGGGAGTCTTCAAAAATCTAACCCTTAGTCCCGCAAATGTGCCCAGGGCGTCTAATGATGTATTTCAGATTTCTGCTGTTGACATGTAGGGGATTATAGGTCATGCTGCTTTTGACAACTACATCGTTTGAGCACAAATTACAGCTTCGTAAAGGAACCCAAGTTGTGGTTTAAATAGTGAAAATAACTGAATTGATGAATTTGATGGCTGAGGCACAGGTGTTTTCTGAAAGGATCAAGGGAGGACATTTATACATTTCTCAATCTATCCCCAATATTAATTAAATCGAAAAACACACACCATAAGCCTTACTCTTAACTAAAGAACGGGGAAAAGTCACTGAGCGCCAACAATAAACCAACAACTGTAAACTGTGTCAGGTGATTCGCAACACCTTTGTTCTCGTAAAAAAAAAAAAAAAAAAAAAAAAAACACACACACACACACACACACATCTTTGAAATCCCGATTTTTAAAGTAGGCTATCATGCAATGTGCAATCCTCAAAAACAGTCCAGCCTGTTTTACGTTTTGTTTATACCGAGTTCACAACACTTCTTAAAGCGTCTGAAAATGTAGTGCAGGGGGCTGCATGTCTGACGTCTAATCACGTTGTGCAAACAGGTGCTGTCGGCGATCAATTCCCCCAGCTGCTTGTCGGATGAAAGAGCAAGACATCGATCGCAAAGTTACGGACACATCTGTGCACCGTGCAAAGGGCAACCAGCCACTCAGGCCGATTATCAATCATGGGAATCATTTTTGGAGGATCATTTGAATGTTTGTGAAGGAACAAAGCAATCTCACCTGTGTCATCAACCGATCCGCCCCCGTGTTCTCCTCATCTTTAAAGATAATGTCGGGGTTGTAGTTAGGTGTGAGTTCTTTAAATCGCTCGGAATTCCGGGTTATTTTCCCTTCGTATCTGCCGCTGGCTCCCAGCGTCTTCTCAGCCACGTTCGGACTAAACTGCTTCAGGGCGAGGGGTGTGAGTTTCGGCGGCGGACGCCTCTTTCCATATCCCCTCCCTGGTCCACAGCCCTCCGCTACAGGTGAGAAAGCTAGGGCGCAGACGCTGAACACCCCCAAAAGCACTTGGAGCCGCATTCCACCCTCAGCGCCGAGCACTCCGGTAGGGAGTGGTAAAGGTGGCACAGGTCGCCGTGGAGTTTGAAAATACCCCTCGTCCCCCTCCTTATTCCCCCCACGGGGTAGATGGTGGGGGGTGGAGGATAAAACCTTTAATTTTGTATCACCTTGATCCGCGTCATTATCGGTGCGTAAAAACGTTCGCTCGCAAATGTCAACGCGAAGGCAGTCATGTAACTGGGAATGAAGTCGCCCGAGCGGAGATTCTGTGGCACCGACTGTCCGGCGGCCAAACGCCTCGAAACTTCAGTCTCTGGAGTAAAACACGTAAATGAGCGCGAGCAGGAAAGTCCATTTATTTAACGATAAGCCCGAGCTGCCGCACGTGTGTGCTGTGTGTGTTCTCTCTGGAGAGCCGGTGGCGTGAGGTTGACAGTGAGCTGTCAAAGGGGTATCCTCGTGGCAGTTCGTGCTTCCGCGGTCGCCTTTGAATGAGTCCCTGTCTCTGGCTGAATTGGGAATTGAAGTAATCCACAAGACCAGTCGCAAGCTGTGACCGCACCCTGCCAGTTATGCCCTTCTAGCCACTGCCGCCACTCCTCCCCGCCAGTCACACTGGGAACGTCGTATACCCACCGGCTCTCCTCCTGCCAAACACTCATTGCTGCTGGGAGGACGCAGCTAAGGACTCGGCGTCTCTCATTCACTGTCTGTCACACGTACACAAACACACGCTCGTTCGCCCACTCACACACACACACACACAAACTCAGAGTTGACCCGAACATTTGGCCCAAACTGGACGAACGTTGACCCCACCAACTATACACACACACACACACACACACATACACACAAGCTCCTGGTTGCGCACACACGCCATACATGCGTGCAGACGTACACATACACCTCGCTGACGCACAGCAGGTTCGCTGGGACGTGCTGCTCTGCAAACGCTCTCTGATGTGGTCACTATATGAAAGGGTAGCTCATTTAGGACTTTGAAATATATGCACATAATATAACATCTAATATATGCTACCACATAGCTTTCTGCACAGAGGTGTCTGGCTTTTGAAACTCAAACTTATCAGGGATGTACTGTACCTGTGCTGTTCTGTGCACGCAAAGTTTACGACACAATTCATCACTCTTACAAGATGGAAGGGGAGCGCAGACTTTGAACATAATGACAAGCTGAAATGAGGTTAAGTGACTTAACACCAAGGCATGTGTACAAGTGTGCATGTGTGTGACCCATGTGTATTTCTTGACAGCGCTAGACCTTCACAAGTGAGCATGTTTCATCTGGAAAGCACACCAGGAAGTGTGTGTGTGTGTGTGTGTGTGTGTGTGTGTGTGTGTGTGTGTGTGTGTGTGTGTGTGTGTGTGTGTGTGTGTGTTTGTGTCTGTACATATGTGTGTGGTCACTTTGCTGACGACAGAGTAACCTTTGAAATGGCTTATTACCCAGGACGGAGGCAAGCAAGCTACTCTCAGGACAGCAAATCCATTAATGCCTGAAAACACAGAACCGAATGTACTTCTGACATGTCCGTTAATAGCCACGGTCACTAAAGTCTTCAGTCACACACACTTTTCCAGCGACATTTTTTTTAGAATAAATAGATTTTAGAATTTTGTATAAATACATTTTAGAACAATTTAAAATTAATTGTGTGTGTGTGTGTGTGTGTGTGTGTGTGTGTGTGTGTGTGTGTGTGTGTGTGCATGCATGTATATGTGAGGGTTTATGTTTCATTTAATTACCTCTGAGATTCTGAAGCTTTGGCTTTCTCCAAATAACAGTAAGAGGAACACATGAGAAGAGGCACTTAAGTCTCAACCAGTGAAGCAGAGGTACTGTCTCTGGAGACTCCTCTGAGATGGAGACACAGTATCAGTAGGAGATACTACTGTATGACTGAGTTACACACAATATTTTTTGTCATCTTTTATTCTATTTGAAATGGAAAATGAAACACATTCAGCGCCATTTTAAAAAGTGCTTTATCTTTAAGAATACATCAAATGATTTCCATCATCGTGATTGTTTGTTGTTGACTGTTGCCTGGTCCACAGTAGGATACGAGACAGACTTGCGTGTGATCTGAACTGGTCGACATATGCGGATGACACAACCTCAGGATTTACACGCCACTGCCATTTTCCTCAACACACACACACACACACACACACACACACACACACACACACACACACACCACTGCCTCTAAGGGCTCTGTGTGACATGTGTTCCTGTCCGTTATCTGTGATCTGTGGGTGTGTGTGTATGGTGGTGTGCTGTTATGTGGTCCTTTTAGTACACTTTCATAACTGTATTTACACTTTTAATAGTATGAACGTTTCAACTCCCACACAGACAATGAAGTGGCTCCCGAACCAGATGTAGCCTCTGGAAAGTTCGATGATGCGTAGCACCACCACAAGAAACTTTTCTTGCTGCTTTTTTTTTTTTTTTTTTGCCGAAAACAGAGTTTAAAGGATCTCTCCTGGAGCAGCAATCCTTTACACTCCATTTTCCTCAACACACACACACACACACACACACACACACACACACACACACACACACACACACACACACACACACACACACACACACACACACACACACACGCACGCAAGTATCCTGCTGAGATATAAGTGAAGGAGGTTAAGCATACTTCATTTGCACACTTTCTGTGGTAAGAGTCACATACTGCATGCATGGGGTGAAGGCCACAGTCAGATA
>NC_084997.1:28447421-28462421 GCF_963854185.1 Sardina pilchardus
GGTTGCAAATTGATGTTTTTGTGCTATTAACTGGTAAACAACTCTGTTTTTAGTTGTTTTGCTGCCCTCGCTGTAGCGGGAGCCGCGTTCTTGTGGCGTGTGGTGGAACCTGTGCTGCAGCCACCAGTGCTCCGCTCCCCCTCTAGGTAATGGTAGCTGTGCGCCCAGAACCACTTCCTGTTGTCCTTTATAGGGGAGGGGGAGGGAAAGGGGGGGTTGGGGGGCTGTGGGGTGAGCTACAACAAGTCAAAGCATTGGAATGAATGTCAGGTCTCACTCAGTTGTCACTGGTGGAAACAAGTCACGTCTCTAAACTATAGTGAGATATCGGTAGGGGAACAGCTATGCGATCGGCCCTTACCCAAGTCACCCCAAGTCTAACACAGCGGACCGCTGATCCAAGGGAAGCCAGCAAACACTGATGTAATTATAATCTCGCCTCTACTTAGATCTTTTTCTCTCTACGGTACTTAGATTTCTTTTCATTTAACTTGTGCTCAGATGTACGCAGGAGACGTGCTCAGATGTAGGCAGGAGAGGCGCTCAATTCCCAGTGCTACTGCAGGTATGGGACAGCGTCCAATCAACAACCAAGCTGAGTTTAACTTGACATTACACAACGTGCCACAGGACACAACAATGCACTCTTGGCTGGCGGCAGCCGTAAACGCACCACATGTTGTACCCGGGATCCGCAAAGGCTCTCCTTCTAGAGCCTTCTAGTACTACATGTGTTACCAGTAGCTTGAATGCCCAACCAAACAGCCTGAGCAGCAGAGAGAGCAGTCCGACAGTAATTCTGTGACTGAAGTGACTGAATAATTCTCAAAGCAAGATGCTACATTTGAGGTGTTGTTCTCATGGTTACATGTCTGTGGTCCCCAGGCTCTAGCACACTATGTCAGGGCTCAACGTTAACTTTTAAAAGTGGTTGCCAGCTTGGCAACCAGGTATGAGGTTTTGGTTGCCAAAGCCAACCACACCTGCCAATTTCGTAGCCAAGGGCAACTGGGACTTTGTCCTACATCTCCCATGATGCTCCTGTTGTGTGTAGGTGCTTGAGTGGAAATCACACCTGCCTAAAATTTACACAGTCTTTATACAGCTTGTAGGAGTAAAGATACTGGTGTTTTGGTCTCTTGTGAGGTGTAGATGCAATAATCTACCGTTGAAAAGGCACTGCTATTTATGCTGTTTACCCAGTACAAGTGTTTAGGCAAAGCCAGAAGACAGAGCATCATCTTTAGCCAGTGGATGAACAAGCGAATGGGAAGCGTGGGTTGTTGGGAGGTCAGAACTTCCCCTGTAGGATACAACTCCTATGATGCTATCGGTCAGAGTTGCTTGCCTTTCCCTTGCCACGGAAATACCTTAGCGTGTTATTTGTCAGAATCGTAGTAGTGCAACCCGCTGTTCAAAAATACTCAAACGTGACCTAGCGGCTTTCAAATTTTTTCCGCAGCTCCCATTTTGTAAGGGATGAGGGGGAGGCGGATTCCCCTGACACCCCTACCACAGAACACAGCTCAGCTTTCAGACCAAAGGGCCCTGACGTCTGTGGGATTCTTCCACCCGACTGGACACTCAACCTGTCAATCATTCTCTACGTCCAATCATGATGTCTTGGTTCTTGATTCTTTATGATCCTCCTTCTTTTCCTCCATCTCCAGCTCAAACCTCATCACAAGGCTTACTCTCCTCTGCCCCAGAATGCAGGAGTCAACTATAGACCCAAAGTGACCCGGCGTACCTGGCTGGGTAGACAACCTGCCAGTCACTCTCTCTCCATCCAATCGTGATGTCTCGTCTCGATCACCCTTTCATCTCTTTTTTCCTCAACCTTCTCTTCTTCCATTCCCAGTCCCAGCCTCAGCTCAAGGCTCCTGAGCGTAGTCGTCAGCCAGAACCAAGGCAACCTGACTGGACGCATAACCTGTCAGTCACTCTCTCCGTCCAATCACAATGTCTCATCTCAATAGCGCCTTCCTCCCCCCCACCACCACTTTCTTTCTCTGCCTCCATTTACAGTCCAAACCTCAGCTCAGAGCTCCCGCTCCCCAGAGTATCCGTAGCCGCATCGGCAAGCCGTTGCCCTCGACGACGGGGAGCGGGGGCCGCGCTGAGACAGTCCAGTTTGAGTTGGAGCGGGGAAGGCGGAAAAAATAATACCAGAGCGAGCTGTATAAAAGCAAGCAAGCAAAGCACAAGCAGGCAACCCTGGCTGGCTCGCCAGGCCGGGGCTAAAAGTGGCCCCCGTGGCTAAGCTAGCCGCCCTGCTAAAATAACAAAGGGCTGCCCAGGGGACGGGCGCAGGGTCGGTCAGCGAGACCCAACCGGACCACAGCCGCGTCTCCGCTCCGCTCGGCGAAGGCTCAGCTCCGCCTGCGGCCGAGCGTCTGTAATTGAGGCCTAAGGGCAGACGCCCTGAATAGCTCGATGAGCAGGCACGCGCGCGCGTGCGCTCGCACCATCAATGGCTGCCTTTCTCGAAACGGGCCTGCCCACCCCTCTACCTCTCACTCTCTCTCTCACACACACACACACACACACACACATACACCAAAGTACACATGCTCTCTCTCTATCCCTCTTTCTCTCAGCAAACGTCTGCGTACAGAGTGTTTCAATATTTCAGTTTGTTTCGTGTACCTCTCTCCTTCACTCTGTCTGACATGTGTAGTGCGCAGTAATCAGAGTCCAATCGAGGTTCTTACTGTTGTTTGCCTTTGCAATTCTCTGTTTTCCTTTCTGTAACGCTTTAACGCATTTATAAACAAATATCTGTGTGTTTCTTCTCTTTCTGTCTCGCCCACAGAGACTCCAAAGGCCTCGCTATGCTTATCTTAACACCTGTGGTATTGTCAGTCTACCCAATAGAGCTCCTAATTGACAAATAAACAGTCTCTACACCAGACTCTCCATCGCACACATGTGAATAACATGTTATACACCTCAGCTATCAGTGTTGTGAACGTCTTCCCACTTGTAATAGTTCCACCTTTTCCCATGTGGCCCTGGCTAAATAAAGATCGACCAACCCACTTAATAGTGTCAACAGCACCTCTGGTGTGCAGTCGCAAACACGGGTAACACCGACCAACTCTGACGCAGCTGTGCTATCCCATCTACCGTTTCAGAAGGCCAGAGGAGTCTAGATGGATAGATTGGATTGGCAAGATATGTGGAAAGACATGAAAGAGGATGAGTATCAAACACCAAATTTGATATCAAGATACAATCCAGTCAGGGATTGATTGATCCCTAACTCAAGTTAATTCCTGAAAGATACATATTTGTGCGTTTGAACTCTGCCTCACTGACAACTCAGTTTGACAACATCATCAAATAGCTAACAATGTTACAATGTAACAAATTTGTGAAGTTATCAGGAAAACTCCACCCTGTAAGTCAATCAGGATTGGGTTCCACCCGTTGTCACACAACAACGATGGGCTGTTCTGATTGTTCCGTCATTCTGGAACGTCATGAAGTGTACTGCTGTCTAAATGAGAACTACTCAGCCATGGTATTGCCTGCTTATTGCACTCATGATATGTCTTGAGAAAAAAAAACACGTTTAAACACATGTTTAAAATGATTTTGTTGCTGGAGTGGGTCTTTAAGGTACTGTAGCTGCAGTACCACTCCCACCTGTTCTTGTCTGTGAATATTATTACTTTTGTCACCCTTGCTAGATGCTGAACAGTATTCCATTGGCTGTGCATCTGTGCTCTGCACAATGACAACAACATTTAACCTAATAGGGGCTAATTAACGCTACGCCTCGCGTCAATCCCTTTCTACCACCAGCCTAAGAGGATGGGGGGGGGGGGTGTTCCTGTGAAGCGTAGCCGCAGCGATGATCCCTAACGACGACATCGCCACCGATGAGAATGATTAAGGCTCGCTGGAGGCTGTTTATTGGCCCCCGCTGCGCCCCGCGGCGCACACACACTCTCTCACTCAGGGGCCTCCAGCGCCCATGCCCACATGCCCGACCGACTGTGCCCATGCTCCATGCCACCGCTGCCAGGCTCCACTGCTGCCGCTGCCGCTGCTGCCACTGCCGCTGCTGCTCCTAGTGCTGCTGATGTTTTCCCCTTGCACGCATGCCACAGCTGTGGTGGCTGTGGTAATGTTTGACTGCTCAGAATGGATTCCCCAGCTCAAAAACGTTCTTATTATATTTATATTTTACTACACCGCCGCGGAGCCTGCCAGCTGCCGGGGCCAAGCAGCCGGCCGCGCACCCCTTTAAATAGGCTGTGACAATATGATTAAACATCTGAGGAAGAGGAGGGAGAAGACGAGGAACGGAGAGGAGGAGGAGGAGGAGGAGAAGGATGGAGAGAGAGAGTGAGAGAGAGAGACAGAGAGAGAAAGAGAAAGAAAGGGGAGAGAAAAAAATGCACAAGGTAAACATCAACATGGTTAGGTCGGTGTTGACGTAGGGACCCCAAGCAAACATAATCTTTTTATTTTTGAACTTTGCTGAAAGGAAGGGTTTTTTTTTTTCTCGGATGGGAGTATTGGAGAAAGCATGTGTGTGTGAGAGAGAGAGAGAGAGGGAGAAAGGGAGAGAGATGTACAAATAAAAAAAAATAATATGGAGGCTTCTCTGATGACATGATGACAACTAGATTTAGTCCAAACATCTCTGTTAAGGAAACAGTGGCTCAGAGCTGAAATGTTATAGCGAGACGTAGCCTTGACAAAGTAAAGAAATAAATAGTAACTAAATATATATCCCTGCCTCCATCCAGCTCCTGTTTTCACTAGACCAGTAGCATGAAAACCTTCAGATGGAAATTAGTCCTGCGGACACTAAGGCCCAGATGGTTGAACTCTACACTCCATATATTTATCCAGAGGATGCCCGACGTTTGCTCTCGTCTCCACGCGTCGCACAGAGCTGGTGGATATCATCCTGGCGGAGCCTGTTGATGCTTCCCTGCGGTGGCCCTTCTCCAGGGCTCTGTCGGCATCGCATCCACTCTCAAAAATATTGATTCAACAGTGTCAATAAATACACTGTATACAATCACAAGAAAACGGAAATATCACAGCAGTCTTTTACTATAACTGTAACAACAACAACTATTACTACTACTACTACTCCTACTACTACTACTACTAATACTAATACAGTAATAATAATAATAATAATGATAATAATAATGACAATAATAATACTAATAAATAAAAATAAGCACTGTCATGTCATGGTCATTATTGTCTGTTTCACCAAGGACTCCAGACAGCATGTATAATGAGGCATAACACCGGTGTACACATTAACTAATTAAGAGCAGAGGAGGACAGCGGGGGTGATGAAGCGTTAGACCAGCCTTTGGGAGTCGCTGGCTCCCAACTCCCCTGCCAGAGAACAGGGGCACAGACGTGACCGTCTGTGGCAGACACGAGCGACAGAACAACAGTGGGGAAAGAGAAGAGAAGAGGGACGGAAGAGAGCGGACAGAGGAAGTGAAATGTTAAGGCCAACACCCACTGGTGGCGGCGGCTGTGCAACGTGCGTCAAGTGACGGCAAAGTTTAGAGCTCCGTTATTTTCTTTAATGGAGCAAAGCCCACTGGTAGCGTTTGACGCACGCCAACGCCGACGTTTAGACAATTGGTCTACCTCTTGAGCGTCAAATCCATAGACACGAATGTCACCGCCAGTGGGCGTTGGCCTTTAAACGGCAGACGATGAGAAGAGTGAGAAAGAGCAACTGGAAAGAAAGAATGCGTGAAAGAGAATGCGTGAAAGAGAAGTGGGAAGAGAGTGAGTAAAGGAAAGTGACCGCTAGACCAGGGGAGGTGCTGTGGGGCAAATGACCCGTGCCACATTTGAGTTGTAGTACCCACGGGAACAACCACGGGTACCCATGGGAACATTTCCCGAACCCACCTCGTCTCTCTCTCTTTCCCACTCGCTTCCTGTCAGTCTCTTCACTGTCCTGTCACAATAAAGGCAAAAAAAGCTAAACAAATATACAGAGAAATGTACAAAAAAAAAAACATAGAACGTAGATCAGAGGGAGTGAAAGGGGCGAGGTGAGAGGACTGAGAGAAGCTTGTGGGTGACTGAGAGAATGTCAAAGGCAAACGAAACAGTAAACAGACAAAGAGCCGAGAGTGTGAGAGAATAAAGAGAGAGAGAGAGAGAGAGAGAGAGAGAGAGAGAGAGAATGTCAAGAGCTCGCCAAAACAGAGGGACAATCCCAGCGACTGACAGAAAGAGTCCAGATTGAATGAGCGTGAGTCAAAAGCATGACACGTAATGAGTGACCAATAGTGGGGAAGAGAGAAACCCAGAGGGATGGGAAGAGAGAATGAGACAGAGAAAAACAGACGGAGAGAAAAGCAGATGGTGTGAGTGTATGAAAGAGAGAGAGAGAGAGAGAGAGAGCCTAATGCAGCATAGAAGAGAGAGAACAACAATGAAAGAAAGATCACATAAGAAAGAAAGAAAGCAGAGATAAACAGAGAAAGAGTGAGAGAGTAAGAGAGAAATGGAGAGAACAGAGATAAACAGAGAAAGAGTTAGGGAGAGCATGTGAGTGAGAGAGAGAGGCCAAACGAGACAGGGGCACTGAGCGGGCGTCACCCTGAGCCCCCTGTGTATCCCTGCTGTACATATGGCTTGTCCTGCGTGTCTCTGTAGTAAACGGCTCGTCTGGTGATGTCCTGCCGTACGTATGGCTTGTCTGGTGATGTCCTGCGTGCCCCTGTCGTAGGTATGGATTGTCTGGTGATATCCTGTCGTATGTATGGCTTGTCTGGTGATGTCCTGCGTGCCCCTGTCGAATGTATGTTTGTCTGGTGATGTCCTGTGTGCCCCTGTCGTATGTATGGCTTGTCTGGTGATGTCCTGTCGTATGTACGGCTTGTCTGGTGATGTCCTGCGTGCCCCTGTCGTATGTATGGCTTGTCTGGTGATGTCTTGCGTGCCCCTTTCGTATGTACGGCTTGTCTGGTGATGTCCTGCGTGCCCCTGTCGTATGTATGGCTTGTCTGGTGATGTCCTGCGTGCCCCTGTCGTATGTATGGCTTGTCTGGTGATGTCTTGCGTGCCCCTGTCGTATGTATGGCTTGTCTGGTGATGTCCTGCGTGCCCCTGTCGTACGTATGGCTTGTCTGGTGATGTCCTGCGTGCCCCTGTCGTATGTATGGCTTGTCTGGTGATCCCCTGCGGGACGCCGCACTCACCCTGGCCGTGGTGAGCAGCAGCGGGGCCGCTGTGGTGCGCTGGGCTACGCTACGCTACGCTGCGCTGCGCTGCGCTGTGCTGTGGTGCGGCCGGAGGCTTCAAACGGCAGCAGGCCTGCCCACAGGGCCTAATTACAGGCCGCGCTCCCACACCCACACCCACCCTGGCCCTGCACCATGGACCACGGCCACGCACACTGGCTGCAGACGGGCACGGGCACACGGGCACAGGGACAAGGGGAGCGGACAGGGGACAAGTGTGCGCAAGTGCACAGCGCTACACGCCATATGCTTCTGTAGTGCACACAGGGTGCAGAGAGCGATGGAGAGAGAGAGAGGGAGATAGAGAGACAGTGCTGGAGAGAGAGAGGGGGATATAGAGAGAGAGAGTGCTGGAGAGAGTGAGAGGGAGAGAGGGATAGAGAGAGAGAGTGCTGGAGAGAGTGAGAGGGATAGAGAGAAAGAGAGTGCTGGAGAGAGTGAGAGGGATGGGGGGAATATAGCGAGGGAGATAGATGGAGAGAGTGGGAAGAGGAGAGAGAGAGAGAAAGAGAGAGAGAGAGGGATAGGAGGAAATACTGTATGGTGAGGGAGATAGATGGAGAGAGTGGGAAGAGGAGAGAGAGAGAGAGAGAAAGAGAGAGAGGGATAGGAGGAAATACTGTATGGTGAGGGAGATAGATGGAGAGAGTGGGAAGAGGAGAGAGAGAGAGGGATAGGAGAAATAAAGAACGATGGAGAGAGAGAGATGGAGAGAGGAAGAGAAAGGGAAATGGAAAGGGAGAGAGACCAGTAGAGAGCATAAAATGAGAGAAAAGAGAAGAGAGAAAAAGAGATGGATTGGGGGAAAAGTAGAGAGGGAGATAAAAAGAATGAGGGAAAGAGAGAGAAGGAGAGAGAGGAATAGCAGCGTATGGACAGAGAGAAGTGGAGGGAGGAGGAGGTCTGTTTATATTACCAAACAAGTCAACTCTCATCTCTCCTCAAACTCACTGCAAATACTGACACTGTCCCAGTCAGCCTCAGGCCGTTGATACTACCAGGGCTGGAGGACAGTAGGAGAATAGAGGAGAGGGGAGAGGATAAAAGAGGAGAGGAGAAAAGAGGAGAGGGTAGGAGGGGAGAGCAGCGGAGAGGAGGACAGAGGACAGGAGAATAGAAGATAGAAGGGAGGTAGGGATGAAGTGGAGAGGAGAGGAGAGGAGGACACAAGAGGAGAGGACAGGAGAGGAGAGACGATAGAAGGGAGGTGGGAGAGGAGGAGCTGGAAGGAGGAAGGTGTTCAGTGGCTCACCTTGGGTTAATGTGCCAGTGTATTTACCCTAACTTCCTAACCCTAACCCTAACCCCAACCCCAACCCCAACCCCAAATCAGAAAAAGTTGGGACATTGTATAAAATGCAAACAAAAGTGTGTAAAAGTGTGTAAAGTAAACCCATATAACAAAAAAGACATATCAAATGTTGGAAATGGAAAAAAAGACCATTTCATGGAAAATATATGTTTTGAATTTGATGACAGGGGATGTTTACCACTGTGCTGCTTTACTTCTTGTTTTTCAGCTCTCTCCTTTATTTGCAAAGATTTTTCTGGATTCTTTGAATATTTTATTGATATTAGGCTCTGTAGACCATGAACGTCTCGAATACTTCACAATTTCATGTTAACAAGCATTAAAGCATTAAGCATTGGATTGTTTCATCATTTATCCACACAGGTGATGAATACCCCTACATCTTTACTTCTACTGACTTTGCCTTGTACCCTAATTAATTGTGAAACATTCCCCATTTTTAATTCATCATTACACAATATATCCACTTTTTTTTGTTGTTTAAGTGTTGCCGGTATAAAAATCAAAATTATCACATTTCCATGAAATCGTCACGTTTGTAATTGTCAATGTTTGATAATTGTCTGTGTCTTTTTGCAGCTTTACAAGATTAGCAGATCATTCCATTATGGTTTTATTCACATTTTACACAACTTCCCAACTTTTTCTGATTTGGGGTTGTGTAAATATGTGTACAAACCACAAACACTGTCAGCAACCTCTTTTTACAACTGTATATTAAGGGTAGTATTACAGTATTAAACTAGTACAAGTATGTTTATGTTACTGTTTATGGAATATAGTGGACGCTTCTGTCCGAAGTAGGCCTACTTTTTAAAAACATCAACAATGGCAGAAAGACTTGGCTCACAAGCTCTCCAGAGTGTGTGATTATTGCAATTGGTAGGTACATCTGGATTGGCCTCCGTTGTTGAAGATGCAGCAGGTTGATATTACAAGCTTGTGCAAGTGGCCACACTACACTTAAACTTCATAGGTTAATACTGTAATATTCCACTGAGATCATCCTGGGAAGCCGAGCATCACTACCGTTTGTCATTTTAAAGGGGATGGATGCATGTGTTTATTTTAATCAAAGCAGGCCGATTTGATTCCGAGCCATTTGTCTCTTGAAAAGCTCAGCAGAGGGACGTGATGCTTTATTAAGTCCCTATCCTCGTTTGCCAAGCCATATCTCCAGGGCTGAAAACACTTGTCTCCACACTTCTGTTTGACAAATGTCACCACGTTTGTGCGTCAATGTAATTTTAACCTAGGGCTAATAGTGAGTATACGTTGGTTTGGTAATTATATGTTGAATCGATGTAGCTCAGCAACTCCACTGGGACTCTGACAGTCAGCTGACGTTTATACTACCGTCTGGATGGAAAAGATGAACCGCTGGAGCTGAGCGTTCAGCTCTAACAGATACAATAAATAAATCCATTTTAGAACCTAAATCCGACCTCTTTGAACACACATCCAAGTTATGTGACCGCTAAAGGAGAAGTCTAAACGTTAATGTAAGTGTAAACAGCAACATGTTTGTTTAGGTGTCTAATAAATGGAAAATGTGAGCTGGCACTGAAATACACTGTTACCATTAGTTACCTATTGGCTGAGTTCACATCTTGTAGTTTAAACATAAGACATCAACACTGCCTAGGATGTTACAGGGGCACATTCAAGTTCTGGGTCTCTTGAATCATTCAGGGATTGATTCAGTGTCGCTTCACAGCTGTCTTTAATTCACACAACATCTATCACCAGGATTAGTCTGGCTTTCACCTTGGTGAAGATGTACGTAGCCTATGCACTAATATTAATTTTGTTGAATGTTGATAATTGTAATAATAGCCTAGCATGATGGCGTGCCATGTGATGAGTGCGCAACATGGTGCGGCAATATGACTAGTTTGTGCTGACTCAAAACTCCGGCCCTGTAATCTGCTGATGCCTGGCCTCGTACCAGCCTGGAGGATTACGCCACAAACCCCTCAAAATACTCTGTGATTATTAACATTTCTCTGAATTCTTAAAATATCAGCAACTTCGAGAGCTAATTTTACCAAAAGGCTTGCCTATGGGGGAACTTTTTTTTGCCACTGCAGTTTAAATCTCTGGCCTAATAGACCGATCACTAGTCATGCTGCAACTTGTGACAGAGCGTAACGCATGCTGAAACGCACATTTACAGACGGACAGAACTCAAACTTCAGCACAAGAGAGAGATCATCTAGTTGCCTTACACTACCCCATACCCTGCTCCTCCCTTTGGAAAAGGCTGAGGCCTGCATATCTATTAGCCTAATTTTAGGACTATTTGTGTAACAGAGGAGCGGGGTGTGTCTGAGAAACACAGTCAAGTTGAGGGGGTGAGAGGGTGTTGGTGTTGGTGGTGGACACCAACACCCTCCTTATATCGCTTTCAAGAAGATCCAAATCACGAGGGAAGTCACAAGGGAGCCTCCCGCCGACGCTGCTCGAAACAGTCGCTCTGTTCCACTCAGCAAGCGGCACCACCTGCCATTCTGTCGCCCCATCGTGTGACGACTGCAGATAATGACCGCAGAGCTAATCAGCGAAAAAGCGGAAACTGAAGGGATAAAAAGGGCTTCAACAACAAATAAAAGGTCCCGAAACCTAAACATCGTTGCGAAACGCGCTCAGATCTCGGGCTCAGATCTCAGGAAGAGAAAATGACGCCGGCCGCCGCAGTGACAGAAGTCACGGCGTTTCTATTTCTCCGTTTTGCCGCATTGTCCTGAAGCCTTTAATCATAATCGTCTGCCTCCTGTTTGCTTCCTTCCTGCGTGCAAATGAGACGTAGAAATCAGAGGAAAAAGAACAACAAAATACAGACAGACATTAAAGAGAGGGGAAACGATGTGAGAGAGAGAGAGGAAAGAGGAGAGAAAGGAAAGAGAGACAGAGAGAGAGAAAGAGAGAGAGAGAGAGAGAGACAGCATGCAATGAAATGACCTGACCCGTTACAACGACTGTTTTGGAAATGGAAAAGCTTCAGGCGGAGTGTGTGTGTGAGAGAGAGAGAGAGAGAGAGAGTGTTTGTGAATGTGTTTGTGTGTGTGTGTGTGTGTGTGTGTGTGTGTGTGTGTGTGTGTGTGTGTGTGTGTGTGTGTGTGTGTGTGTATTGTATGGGCGAGTGAGACTGCGAAGAATGGGATTGATCAGCAGCACTGCCGTTATGTGAACGAGTGCCAGGCCTGCTCGGCATCTACAGCGGCCGCACCGCGCCGTAAACCCACGGGGCGAATAGTTGCACACACACACACACACACACACACACACACACACACACGCACACACACACACACGCACACACACACACACACACACACATCTCCCGCGGCCGCACCGCGCCGTAAACCCACGGGGCGAATAGTTCCCACATCCCAGCGCGCCACTTGAAACGGGAGCGAGGGCCTGCGCTCGGTACACCACTCCCTGCTGGAAACGGAGCCTCCGAAAAGGCCAAATATCAATAAATTCATTACGCACTTTATATTTATATATTTTGTATTTATGAGTGAGTATAAAAAAAATGTGTGTATGTGTGTGTGTGTGTGTGTGTGTGTGTGTGTGTGTATGTGTGTGTGTGTGTGTGTGTGTGTGTGTGTGAGTGTGTGTGTGTGTGTGTGTGTGTGTTGAGGCCGGCTCAAGGGGAGTATTTTTAGGGTGGCCGCTCGCTCCCTGGGCTCAGGCGAAAGCATCTGTTTCTAGAGGCTCTGACCCAAGGGCTGGTGAGAGACCAGCTGTGAGAGAGAACTCTGGGCAGTACCAAGCCCAGCTGTGTGTGTGTGTGTGTGTGTGTGTGAGAGAGAGAGAGAGAGAGAGAGAGAGAGAGAGAGAGAGAGAGGAACAGAAAAGTGGGGATGATCTTGATGGAGTTATATGAAGAAATAAATCATCATTGGAGTGATAAGTAAAGTGATGGAGAGAGAGAGAGAGAGAGAAATAAAGGAAAGAAAAGAGACTGATGTTAGGACCCATGCTTTGCTTCAGGTCTTCGTATTCGCCCCTACCTGTTATTTCTAGAATTATAGATATTGAGCTCTAATGTCTAGATCTAGCAAGCACAATCACAACAAAACAAAACACTACATACTGTAACAAGTCAGTCCAAACCCTGAAGACTGAGCTAAAAAGGAGGTATTTTAAATGTCTTGAACAGATTCTTCACATGTGAAGTGTGCCAGGGCACACTGGCCAAAGACAGCCACGGGCCGGAGCAGTACTGTAGTGTACTGTCATTCAGACGGGGTAAGTAAGGCCAGCCTGCAAAAGGTCAACAAAGTAAATCTGGCCCTTCAAATGAGGATGACCTCACGACTGGACCCAGTGGGATCTTTTTTTCTCTCTCTCTTTCTCTCTCTCTCTCTCACACACTCCCTCTCTCCCTTGCTTTTTCTCTTCCACTCTCTCTCTCGCCCTCTCTTTCACTCTTGCTCCCTCTTTCTCTCCCCCTCTCTCTGTCTCTCTCTCCCTCTTCCACTCTCCCTCTCCCCCTCTCTTTCTCCCTTGCTCCCTCTTTCTCTCCCTCTCCTCTCTCTCTCTCTCTCTCTCTCTCTCTCTCTCTCTGCCTGTCTGCTGCAATTGCAGGGTACAGGATTGTGGTCACACTACTGGCGCTTACGACAAAAACATCCTGACATTTATTTACCGGCTCTGTCAATGTTTCACCTGTGGCTCTGGAAGACCAGAGTGGAGGAGGAGGAGGAACAGGGTGAATGAGAAAGAGAGGGAATGTGCAAAAGAGAGAGAGAGAATGGGAGAGTGAGAGAATGTGTATGTGCCATAGGGAGAGAGAGAGAGAGTGTTAAGGAAACATAGAGAGAGAGAGAGAGGGGGTAGAGGTTGTCTGCTGGTTGTTATTGTTGTTGTTTTTTCACTATCATTATTTTCTTATTATCATGACACTTACTCATATCATCAATATTATTGCTATTATTGTTTATACAGCAATGCTTTGGCAACACTGTAAAAAGAAGTCATACGAATAAAGCCATTTGAATTTGAGAGAGAGAGAGAGAGAAGGGAAGAGAGAGAGAGGGATCATGTATAACAGAGGGGGAAAAAGGAGGGAGGTTGGAACCCAGAAGATCACCAATCAAAGTAACCAAACTGGGTATAATCTGGCCCAAACCCAGCAGAACCAAAACAGAACCGGGCCTGATAGTTTCTAGTCATCTTTCTGAGGATGGAGTGAGATGGCACAGAAATGCACGCTATGGGCCTCCATCATAATTAAAACAAACATATATACTTTTAGACATGTCTTTCTTTTGTTCACACGGACAAGCTAAGGTGAACGAGATGAATGAGAGAGATGGAGAGATGAACGAGAGAGATGAGAGATGAATGAGAGAGATGGAGAGATGAATGAGAGATGGAGGGATGAATGAGAGAGAAGGGAGGAAGGGACAGAGGTGAGGTGCTCTCTCTCTCTCTCTTTCTTTTTCCACAGCCACAGGTTTAGTGAACTCGGTCACAACAGCTAAGTGAAGCTACCACACACACACCATGAATGTGTGTGTGTGTGTGTGTGTGTGTGTGTGATTTCTACACAGCACAAAGGGCACTGAGCTGCCAAATGACCCAGTCTTACACAAGTGACATATATTTGCTGTTCACTGCCGTGTGTGCTCTGTGTGTGGGTTGGCCTCCATATGCTAGTTCAAATGAATACGGTATCTTTTCACCGATTCACTGAAAGGTTTCTTTTGCAGTAGTTGCATAGAAGAGTGCCACTGCTAGTTAACCCATTTATATACTAAACGTATTTATGGTTTACATATTTTTATAATATCAGACTACCATGCCACATAAGATTTTTTTTTTTTTTTAATCTTATTACCTCCGCCAGGGAGGTTATGTTTTCATTGGGGTTTGTTTCTTTGTTTGTATGTTTGTTTGTCTGTTAGCAAGATAACTCAAAAAGGTATGGATGGATCGATGAAATTTTCAGGAAATGTCTGAAATGACCCAAGGAAGAAACCATTAGATTGTGGGAGTGATCCGGATCACCGTCTGGATCCAAAAGGTGTGGCTGGCGGAGGTCTGCGCTCTTTTCTAGTTTTAAAATAGGATCTTTTTTTGCCGCTTCCTTCTTCTGGAAGGGTGTGTGTGTGTGGGGGGGGGGGGGGGGGGGGGGGGGGTGTTCAGTGTTCCGCCTCTTACCTGCTGTTTGACAGATAATGTCATCCCTGTAGAAATATTCCTGTGCAGGAGAGTAACCAGCGTGGCAGGCCCTGACGAGCCCCTTCTATTCTGGGGCAAGGTAATGTGATTTGCTGCAGCGTAATGGACTGAGTGCACCATCTACGTGTGTGTGTGTGTGTGTGTGTGTGTGTGTGTGTGTGTGTGTGTGTGTGTGTGTGTGTGTGTGTGTGTGTGTGTGTGTGTGTGCGCTGCCTGCAGCTACAGTAATCAGTAATG